>NC_134701.1:185703600-185933600 GCF_043290135.1 Rhipicephalus microplus
ATGTCAGGATTATCATGTTTGCACCAGTCATATATTTCGTCATCCACTGACGCAACGTAACACCAAATTTGGTATATGTGGGGCTAAGAAAATGGCCACACGCGCATCATGAACGGCCCAATATACTACAATGTAGCGTTGACGCGCGGGCACGCTGGACACGGCGACGCTACGTTAGCAAAACTCGAGCACTCTAAAGTCTGACGCCAGGCGCGACCAGCGTCCGTCGGCACAGCCAGACAGCAACCGGCGCGAAGTCCGACATGTTGCATTTCGCGCCGATGCGTTACCTTAACAACACTGCGTCTCACTCTTTTCGTGACGGAGGTACGCCGGACGCGATGCGCATGCATCAAAGCAACGCAGCGCGGCGCGTGCCTACGAGTATAAGGCAGGACCGGTGGCTGGCATGGCAACGCCGGCGTGACGCGACGAAACGAACGCCGGCGAGCACGCGCACCGCGTCACGTCGAAATGTATTGGCGCCTTGACTGTGGCATGTAATCATGCTCTCACATGATACGCATCTCATGGTTATCATGTTTGCACCAGTCACATACCTTCGTCATTCATTGGCGTCACATAATACCAAATTTAGCATATACGTGAAGCTAGCAAAACGGCGGTGAGCGCATAATCAGTGTGGCGTGTAGTCATGTTGTTACATGACACGCATGTCGTGATTATCATGTTTGGGTGTGTCATTTACCCGTGTAGTGTGTTCGCGTCACTTAATACCGAGTTTTGTACATGTTAAGCTAGCGAAATGGCCATGAGCGCATCATGAGCGTAGCATGCAGTCATGTTGTTACATGACACGCATCTTATGTTTATCATGTTCACCAGTATCGTACCTGCCTCATCCATTCACGTATTGTAATACCAAATTTGGTATATGTGACGCTGACGAAACAGTTTCGAGCACGTCATGAGCGTGGCATGTAGTGATGTTGTTACATAACACGCATGTCATGATTTTCATGTGAGGGTCTGTCGCTTGTGCTCGCCATCCAATCATGTCATACCATACCAGTATTGCAACATGCCATGTGAACGAAACGACGGCAAGAGCTGCAGCCCCATGAAATGTAAATCATGAGATTTATGACACACATGTCAAGATTTTCATGTTATGACTAGTCAAATATGTTCTTCATACAGTCATGATGTGCCATACCAAGTTTGGTATCGATAGCATTAATGAAACGGCAAGGAAAGGTAAAAGTCGTAGGCGGCTAGATGGATGGATGGATGGATGGATGGATGGATGGATACATACATACACACATACACACATACATACATACATACATACATACATACATACATACATACATACATACATACATACATACATACATACATACATACATACATACATACATACATACATACGCTTAAAGTCTGCCGAAGTTCGCTAAGAAATGGTTCGTGTTTAAAAGAAGGTGCGGCCTGTTAAGTGCCGCAGAAACGTCGGGACGGCCCTAGTTCAACTCACGCTTGCTCTGGCGCCACCAGAAGAAACGCTTTCACAGACATTGCTACGCTCGACCGTAGGCCGCAAATAATGCGTTTATTAGTTGCACATCACAGGTCTGTTTATGAAATGTCATTAGGAGTACCTATTAGACCACATATGTGAACAGGTTGCCCTAGAAGGGCCAATCTTTCGTCGAGTATAGGCCTTAATACACTCCATGTTTGCTACGTGTTTGACTCACCTGAAATCACAAGGGTCACTGATTCCGTTAATGGGGAGGTAATCACCGGGCGGATTCAAAGGGCTGACGCATTGGCCCACAGAAACGCACTGGAAATGCATGCATTAAATTTATATATATATATATATATATATATATATATATATATAATAATGAGATCTAACAGACAGTGATGCCAAGGAATGTACAGGAGAAGTTATTAGAACCAATGAAATGTAAATAGGAAGAAAGAGAAGTGGATAAAAAATAACCAGCCGTGAGCAGGAATTGAACCTACGACCTTCGAATAACGCGTTCAATCCTCTAACCACTGAGCTACCACAGCGGCCTTTCCTCCATCCACTTTTTTGGGTTTATATGTGAATTTAGAAGTAGGAGTGACAGTCAGCGCCATCTATAAGCCAAGCGACGAGTGTGAACCACTCTTTTATGCGCATGTTTGGCGTCACGTAGCAGGTGAACTTATTACTAGCGGGCAGCTGATTATTATTCCCTCGTATACAACCTAATGACATCACGTCTGCCAGTACGAGACCCTCGTTCAATCGTAGGTTCAATTCCTGCTCATGGCTGGTTATTTTTTATCCACTTTTCTTTCTTCTTATTGACATTCCATTGGTTCTAATAACTTCCCCTGTACATTCCTTGGCATTACTGTCTGATAGATCTAATTAATATCGTGTCAAAACACGGAAAAACGAGCCCTTATGTACACACTTCTTTCCCTTATATATATATATATATATATATATATATATATATATATATATATATATATATATATATATATATATATATACATAGGTCGTTTCAGTGCTTATGGTTCAAATACCGTGTTAAAAACTTGAAGTTTATACCACAAACAAAATATGTATTCTGAGTAAATGCATCACCCAATCTTTCACATTCGGCAGATATCAATTGCAACTCACTAAGTTACTGAGATTGTATTAAAACAACCGTATATTATTACTGTGCTACAAATGCCATCTCACGCACAATAAACTGCGCAAGATCCCCTAGCGGCCTTGAGTATTCACTAAACATGTGTATTAGGTTCTTCGAACGTGTCCCGAACATTTCTCTCCAAGAAAACACTGGAACGAACTCTAGTGCTGACCGTCGTCTTGGCGACACTCTTCAACAGAGTACGTAGTCCAGCGGCGTCATAACTCGATTCTTCAACATCGACTGACTGCACTGCACGACTCACTCAAACCGCTCCGACATCAAAACTTCTTGGTCGAGTTCACTACCCATTCTACCCTCCGTCACCACTAGTTTGGATTTTTCCAGGTTTCGCGAATGTTCAAAGTAATTGTACGGCGCTTAGCACACTTACCACACTGACAACCACGAGAAAGCGTTTCATTTCGCTGGTTTGTCTGTGGAGATGTTCACACCGACAAGAGTTTTTTCTCCGATGTCTCGCATTCTCCAGATGTGTGTTGGTTGGCTGTCGCATATGTAGAGGCTAAGGATAGGCCCTGAGCGCATTTTATGCTTGTTTTCTTGTTTCCTCGCGCGCCCATGAAGTAAACGTTTGGCAGGGTGATACTGTCACGACGTCGAAACAGATGTCTTGCCGCAGAAATGGAGAAACCATAAGCAGGTCAGTCTTTTTAATAGAACACGCAAGCGAGTCCTTTTGCTTCGTCCATTTTATAGTCCTTCATGGTACATGCACAACTGCCATCGTATTTTTTGAGCAAGTGCATGACAAAATGATATACTTTTATTTGAGCGCGTACGCACACGTACGCCCACGTACGCAGCACGGCCATGGGAAAGAACTGCACATGTGCAGTACACAACGTATCTATTTCAGTTATGCGCGCGTACATCCTAAAGAAGACGCTCCATACGTAACGGAAAACTTACTACGCTACGTCATAGAGTACCATAGTTATGTTACGTTCTCAAGATACCTCGAAGAAACCAGAACGAGATTATTTGGTAGCTCCAGGGGCGTTCGACGCAGACAGCAACAGCAGACCCGACGCAAAGCATGTGCACCTCACAATGAAAGGCGACGTTTTCATGCCAGACGTGGTACAACAAATAAGCGCGTTGCGGCATCCTGAAGAATCGGCAATAAATTGCCTGGCGTCTCTCCAAAATCCACACAACAAAAAGGTTGTGTGCGGGAACGCGTCTCTTCCTGCCAGGCCTATCGGCGATTGACCCCTAAAAAAAACGGCAGCTTAGTACGTAGTTTTTATTCATAGTGCATCATAACATGCCTTTTGGACGTTGTGAGAGTTTTGACTGCTTAAATGTGCTGTCAGTATATCGTAAAGTTATGAATACCTAGAACGCAGCCACTTGCTGCGAGGTACGCAAAGCCTCACCTGCAGCAGCGTTGGATAGATCAGTGGGGTCAATCCAGTGCGGCTATGCCCCATCAGACACCTTTCTTACGTTGCGCACCAACTTCCTAACAGTAAAGGTGAACAGGCGCTTTCAGTGCACCCAGGAACGATGCTAAAATTGACACAGTGAACGCCCCTACTAGACCAGTACACTAGTGGACCTTACCCTCGCAGTCAGCATGTTTTTCTGCGCAGATCAGAGAGGCCACGTTATCACTGAGACCACACTACTGGGATTTAGCCCACTTCTAACGTCGGTGGCACTGATAAGCATTCCAAATTTTAGCATGTCGCATGCGACTTAGCTAATTGAGTAAAACGCATGAAGATACGTTAAACTGAAAGTGTTGTCACACGCTTTGCTTGCAGCGTACGCAACGTAATTTTCACAGCGTACGCAACTTCTCCGTACGCCAAACTAAAAGTATATATCATGCTATTGCCTGGAGGCGGCCGTGCGATTCTCATTCAGTCCTTGTTGGTGAGAAAATAAAGTGCTCTTTTACAAATTATACGCAGCCCAATACGCTTGTCGGGACTGTAGTCTGCAGGGTTATACATTGTACTTCAAAGTAGCGTCTTCTTTTGCGTTCGTACTGCTCAGCGCCACACAACAGCTTCGCGGCGTCACATCACTAAAACAGTGTGCCACACACGCGCGGAAGAAAAAAATTGTACTCAAGCACAAGAAATATTAGGCAAGCTGCCCCCCTTCCACATGATCGCACACACAAAAAAAACACATGAATAAGTACAAATCTCCACGCACCAACATTCAAACACAGTGTCATGCGCTTTGATGTGTGGAATGTCAGCGCCCTCACCAAATAGTTGGCCGCGTATCTGCATGTTTCACTGCAAATGCCATCGAATGACGATAGTCTTCCGTCTGGCGAGAGTGAATAAAACACTTATTTGATGTTCTGCGCAATAAGATCGGTGAATGGGTTTCTGGAAGCGCTGCGTTAAAGCGACTCGATGCGCGCAGCGGGTAGGTGCCACCACTGTATTGTCTTAGCAAAGCGCAGGACACGCCCGCATCTTCGTGCATAGCATAGAGAAACATGTCCATAGCGCTGCACTGTCACTTTAGCGTAATAAATGCTACGCCCGTTAGCATTGCTTATGCATGACTCTTATAGTACAGAGAAACACACTGGAGCTCAGTTCACGTTACTGTGAGTGAAGCTGAATCATGAATGTGGCACCCACTGCATCTTCCAGCAAATAACCTTAGAGGTTATTATACCCACGCCAACGTGTTTCGAATCGGTAGTAGCACAGCGAATAAGAGCTTTGTTTTAAACTTAGAGCTATTAAACTAATGGCCTTCGATCATTTGGGGGAAGGGGGGGTGTGTGGTTTGGCAGACGATGAAGATACTTTTAAACTAAAGAAGATCTATAGCTAGAGGTTGTTATATACGCAATAATGTGTTCGCACATGTCACAGAACGAGCGCTCAAAAAGGGCGTGCCGCCAAATTCTCGTGACGAAACGCCGGAGTGACGCCGCGAGGTCAAAAGAAAAAGAAAAAAAGAAAACAAGCTCCCCGAGAACGCTCCCTCTCCCCTCGGAAGCGTGGCTTTGCTGACGAACCTCCTCACCCCACATCGGTGGCCGAGCAAGCACTCGAAATTTCTAGAAGGAAAGAGGCGTGGTGGTGCCGGGTTGATTCATCCATCGCGGACGGCCTTCGAGCAGTCTCGTCCTCTAACCAGCCTTCGCTGCGTATCGCGCCGACGAAATGACGAGAACCTTCTGGAATCTCGCGCGGAAGGTATTTAATCGAGCAGCCGAGACGAGAGATCAGGAGAAGACGGAAGTTAGCGCCAGAGCGCGTAGGGTATACCGCCGTGTAGTCGGCGAAGGTTTTTTCCGTGGAGACAAAGCAGGAGAAAAAGATGATTTCCACCTGAGGGGCGACGACTCGAGCTACAGGCAAGAGTGTGTGTTTACCGCTATCGAGCGAAGACGCGTGGCAACAGCTGCGTGTGTGAAGCCGACGTGTTTCCGGCGAAGAAGTTTGAAGCTTGGAGAGTGGCCTATTGAAGACGTGAGGTTTCCTGGAAGAGAAACTTCGGGGCCAGCTGAACGACAACAACGCTGGACTTTGAGTGAGTGATTCTCGGAAGAGTATCATCCAGACTTTTGTTCCAAGAACTTTGGACTGGACAGGTTTTCTATCTCTTTAGTCTTTAAGTGTCTTGGTTGTTCAATGCATGCGACTGCATTGTAGTGCGTATTGTTGTCTGTGTTCGTTGTTTCGAGTGTGGCTGATTGTACTGTGTAGTACGTTGTTAGATTGGTGACATATTGTATGCAACTATTGTGGAGTGTGCATTCTTGTGGATTGTTTTCGATCTGCCATTATTGAGAATATAATTTTGTTTCTTTATCAACTCTCGGCTCTGACTTGTTCTTTGGGCCACAGCCGGCGTCCACTGGCGCGCCAAAAAGGACCACTTCTAAATTGTCCACGCTTTCGTGGTGCGATTCGGGGGGCCGATACATTGGCCCTTGGAATTAGCCCGGCGATCACGTCCCGAATTAACGGGACCTGCGTGACAGCACATATCTTGTGAGTGGTCTACGATGACGCCACAAGGCTCGGCCTGACGGTACCGACGTGGATACGGCCCGCCTCGGTCTGAAAAGACCGGGCTTCAGGACACTAATAAATTTTGTGAATGAATGAACGGATATCGTGCGAGTAGAAAAAAAATAGGCCGATCCCACGTACAGTGGAAATCGATTATATTCGAAGCACGATTGAGGAAGGGTGCTAGGTCACTTAAAAATCAGCACAACGTTAACAGGTGGAGGTAAATTGGCCGTACATGACTACCATGTCATGATTATCACGTTTGGACGTTTTATTTACCTTCGATATCTATTGACGTCACCTGATACCAACTTTGGTATATATGGCGCTAGCGAAACGGCTGCAAGCGCGCTATGAACGTTGCAGTAGTCATGTTTTACATGAAATTTATATCATTGTTATTATATATGGACGTGTAATATACATTCATAATCCATTCACGTCATGTAATACCGAATTTGGAACTAGTGAAGAAGCCGCGAAAACGCTATGAGTGTAGCATGTATTCATGTTTTACATGAAATGCATATCAAGATTATCAGGCTTGCATCTGTCATTTACCATCGTCGTCTATTCACTTCCCACGATACCGAATTTGGTACATGAGAAGCAAGCGCAACGGCGGCGAGTGCGTCATGAAGGGCCCAATATACTCCGACGTAACGTTGACGCATGCGCAGGCTGGGCACAGCGACGCCACGCTAGCAAAACGCGAGCGCTCTATAGTGTGACGGAAGGTGCGACCGGCGCGACACACGTCCATCGGCGCGGCCCGGTGGAACTTGTGCGAAATGCGACATGCTGCATTTCGCGCTGACGAGGTTAATTAGATAACACCAGGTCTTCCTCTCTTCGTGCTGGAGGGACGCCGTGTGCGCTCAAACGCGCATGCGTCAAAGCAACGCAGCGCGGCGCGTGCCTGCCAGTATATGGTATGCAGATCAACAATGAAGGTCAGTGGCCACGCAGTGGGACGCGCGCCGTTTCGCGTTGAAGTGTATTGGCGAATTCAGTGTGGCGTGTATTATTGTTCTTACACAGCACGCATCTAATGATTATCATGTTTGCACCAGTCACATACCTTCGTCATCCATTCACGTGACGTATTACCAAGTTTCGGCAAGTATGAAGGTAGCGAAACGGCCACGAGTGCATCATTAGTGTGGGATGTAGTCATGTTTTTACATGACACGCATGTCATGAATATCATGTTTGGATGTGTCATTTACCTATGTCATCCTTCTGCGTGACGTAATACCAAAATTTGTACATGTGAAGCTAGCAAAACGGCCGCGAGCACATCATGAGTGTAGAATGTTATCATGTTTTTACATGACGTGCATCTCATGATTATCATGCTTGCACCAGTCAGACACCAGCGTCATCCATTCACGTCCCGTAATATCAAATTCAGTATATGCAAAGCTAGTGAAACGACCGTGGGCAGATGATGAGTGTGGCATATAGTCATGTTGTTACGTGACACGCATGGGATGATTGGGATGTTAGGGTCTCTCGCTTGTGTTCGCAATGCAGTCATGTCATACCATACCAGTTTTGCAACATATCATGTGGATGAAACGACCGCCAGAGCAGCAAGACCATGGCATGTAAATGATGACATTTATGACGTACATGTCATGATTTTCATGTTATGACTATGTGGGTATGTTCGCCATACAGTCACGTTATAGCATGCCAAGTTTGGCATCAATACCATTATCCAAACGGCCAGGAAAGCTAAAAGTAGTAGGCGGCTAGATAGATAGATAGATAGATAGATAGATAGATAGATAGATAGATAGATAGACAGATAGATAGATAGATAGATAGATAGATAGATAGATAGATAGATAGATAGATAGACACGCTCAAAGTCGCCGAAGTTCACCAAGAAATGCTTCGCATTTAAAATCACAGCATATCCATGGAGTGCATGATGATGAGCGGGCGAAGCATCCATCAGTCCGTCCGCGCCTCCGTTCACTCGTTCGTGCATCCGTCCATGCGTCCATCCATGCAACCGTCGGTCTGTGCGTCCGTCCATCTCTCTGTGCGTCCGTCCATCTCTCCGTGCGTCCAGCTGTGTGTCCGTCCAGCTGTCCGTCCGTCCGTCTGTGCATTCGTCTGTGCGTCCATGCATCTGTATTTCTCTCCGTCGGTCCTTTCGTGCATCTGTCCATCCGTCCGTCCAACTAGTGAACACTCCAAGTTCCGCCATCTGGCATCTTTTCATCATATATTCATCATTTAGAAGTACCGCCATCCAGCGGACATTCCAAGAACTAAACAAGAGGTGGCACGGGTGGACTAGAGGAGTGGCGAGCACGCACTCTCTGAGGGCCTGCGCTTCGTGTGTAGTTGCGACCACTTACCGCCGCTATAGTTCATGGCACTGCGGCCCAACCCTCGCTAAACCTTGCTAAAACCAATAAGGTTGCGCCTAGCGAGTTCAACGTGGCAACCTTTTCTTGTCAGATAGTGCTCAAAATGCGTCCTTCTGTTACTAGTTATTTCAGTAGGCATAGAATTCAAGGCAAATTTATTAGAGATTAAGTCAACGATATTCGCCTCTGAGGGTTAGTTCAACCGAAATAACTATTTTTTTTATGATTAACGTGAGCGGGTTTCCTCCAGAATTCAAGAGTGTGCGCTTGCCGCTTCTCTAGTCCGGCCGTGGAGGTCGCTACCTGCTACTACGACCACTACTACTACTACTACTACAATTACTACTACTACTACTACTACTACTACTACTTAGAACGCGGACGCACGACTGACGGCGCAAAGAGCTTCGCCCCTAATAGAAAGGAGTTCGTGTGAATTTTTCGTTGCTGTGTGAAGTGCTGCAAGAAAACATTACAATGCGATGCTAGTTCAGCTTGTTTCGGTGCGGAATAATGTTTTTTTTTTGTGTATTGTTCATTTTAGGTACCATTCACAATTTTTTTCGTTGCATGACCTATCGATGTTGAGTAGTCGGCAAGTATGGACCTTAAACGCTCTGCTGTGAACTGTTTGAACCTCAAGCGCGAAAAGCGCGCATCGGAGGACTGTGAACGACGAAGAAGAAGAACAAGCTCTTTTACCACGGATGCTCCGATTTGCGTCAATTTCATTTGGCACCTTCAAACGCCAAAGGGTAGCTTCCCCACATTGATTTTGGTGCCGACGACCCGGGAAATGAGCTACAACAATCCGAGCCTTTCATTCTTGGTGTGGTTGAGCTGCGCTTCAAGCTAGACCGACATGGATTCAGCGAAGAACAAGCGGGCCTCGCAGCGAACAATGAACACGAGAATTATCAATGAGGTCAACCAGGTGCTCCAGTCCAATCAGTTGGAGCTCTCTAAACTTCGAATTCTGCACGGCCACCTACGCGCCAGTAATGTTGACTTCAAAGCATTGAACAGCGAGGTTGAAGCCCTTATGACTGATGACCTGGCGGCAGACGACTATGAGGTGGTCATGCAATACTATAGGGCCGCGATAGCATCATTTGCTCAGGTGTAGCTGGTGGGAGAGACCTCTACGAAAAAAAATCTGAAAGCAATTGAACTTCTAACAGACGATCTACCAGATCTTGAAGATGAGTGCCCGTTGAAGACGGTAGGTCGCCTTCCTAATAAGTCTTCACAGCAATGCGTACAATGATGTGCAAAAAAAAGGCCAGCTAGTCACTCGAAAATAAATGGGAGAAAGAACACGCGGACTCTGAAGTAAGCCCGTTATACTGATCATAGACTATGCTCTTCGAGAAATCTGCATACGTCAGTGTTTAAGGAACTGCAGGTAATACGTTTTATTTCTTTAAAAGGAAGAATACCAAAGCAGCGTCAAATTCAAAAGCGTAAAAGTCTATATTAAGGCAAAGGAAGATGGCTGATAATTCCAAGGCGACAGAACACAAGACCTCGAACTCGAGAAAACTTCTGCTGAAAGAGCTCCTGCAGACTCTCGAGGAAAAGTGAGCATCATCAATTTTCATACTAACAAAAACTGCACATCTACCAGACAGGTCCATCAAGGAAAACACGTTTAAAGGCATGTGAATGAAACAAAGGTTGGAAACTTCGCTGGAAGACCAAGCACAGGTGAAGAGTCCGAGTGACCTGCATGGATTCACTCAGACCCAACACAACAACTCATTAACAAAAAGGGTCTACTTAGAAACTGTGAGTGTAAGTGTTCTCCGTCGTCATTCGCCACTGTAGGGGCGAGGAGGATGTTTAATACTGTGTAGAACACGACGAGTGATACTATCAATAGAGGTTAAGTTCAGATCAGAGCAAGGAATAAAGAAGAGGTGGACAATGGGCTTCGTGATGCGGGTGGTGGTCCGTCTCTCCACACGCTCCATAGAAAAACAGAACAGAACTGAACAGAATTAGAAAAAAAACACGCGTGCAAGTGGCACCATGTAGCATTACAAAATTTAGGAGAAAAAAACAATTCAGGCTTTACGTTGAAGGCCTCGAACACTTCTCATGCCGCGCCTACATTAGTGTGCCTCGATGTGCATTCGAACAAAGCACACATAAAGGCACCCAAGCCTACAACAGTGCAGACAACATCTAAAGGTAGTGGCGCTTGCTAGAATTTGTAGAGCCAGGTTGTACGAGACGCACACGTCTTTTCAATAACGACTTCTACATTATTGTTGCATTCAGTGGACGGAAAGCAGAACGAGTGCACGCAGTGCAGCAGAAGTGGCAGTAGCGAAAGACATAAAAGAGAAATAGAGAAGAGAGGAGCACGTACCTTAGAACTGAGCTTGCGGTCCGGCCCAAACCCGACAAGCTCGGCAGGGTTTTTATGACTGCGGGAGTTTGCCATGGCAGCCATGTCTCCCCAAGATACTGCGGGTGGACATTAGGGTGCGCTGTGAAGTCCTGTGCTGGCATGAATGTAACGGTGGGCGTAACCACGTCGTTGCTTCAAAATTGAAATTTCTATTCTAATCTGATATTTCTAATCGCTCTTCGTCTATCGTAGCCTCCCTAGTATTCGGAGTGCTCACTGGGTGGCCCTGCCAAGCTCGCTCCACTCCGATGCGTTGAACCCGCGTGCTTTGGTGTGATAGGAGACTGATGGACAGACGAACTGACGTACACACAGACGGACGGATAGACATACGGAAGCATGGACGCCTTCATCATCATTAACTTCGTAGATATGCTGTAGTTTTATACTCCTGTCACACGGTCGCTCGCGAACGCTATTTAACTTCCTCGTACTTATCACAAGAGAGATGTTGTGCGAGCCACAAGGCCGCCCTTACACACAAAGGCAAACAGCGCGATTCGCAAAGTAAGTTCGATGATCTCTCTTTGCAGCGGATTGAGGTACTCTCGTATCCAGTATTTCGCGGGTCGGAAAAAGTTCAAGCAATAAATTTCTGCTGTGGAAAGAATAATAGATTTTGGCTACACTAAATGTTCTTTCATTGCAGTACTCATTCATAACTTGTGTTTCTTCACACACACACACACACACACACACACACACACACACACACACACACACACACACACACACACACACACACACACACACACACACACACACACACACACACACACACACACACACACACACACACACACACACACACACACACACACACACACACACACACACACACACACACACACACACACACACACACACACACACACACACACACACACACACACACACACACACACACACACACACACACACACACACACACACACACACACACACACACACACACACACACACACACACACACACACACACACACACACACACACACACACACACACACACACACACACACACACACACACACACACACACACACACACACACACACACACACACACACACACACACACACACACACACACACACACACACACACACACACACACACACACACACACACACACACACACACACACACACACACACACACACACACACACACACACACACACACACACACACACACACACACACACACACACACACACACACACACACACACACACACACACACACACACGCACGCACGCACGCACGCACGCACGCACGCACGCACGCACGCGCACATACGCACGCACGCACACATACGCACGCACGCACACATACGCACGCACGCACACATACGCACACACGCACACATACACACACACGCACACATACACACACACGCACACATACACACACACGCACACATACACACACATACATACATACACACACATACATACATACACACACATACATACATACATACACACATACATACATACATACACACATACATACATACACACATACATACATACATACACACATACATACATATTTATTTATGTATTTATTTATTTATACAGCCGCAGGCAGACTGCAGCTAGTTTTAACACCTATGCCCTTGAAACTTTGCCTCGCCGCGAGTCGGACCTCTATATTTCGTCCGTGCGTGCGGTTGTGATCGCCTTGTTTGCGTTTGCTCGCTGCAATGCATGCATCATCGTCACCTGCCGAAAGACAAAAACAAGACAAAGGAAGGCAGGGAGGTTAACCAGGTGCTAGTATCCGGTATGCTACCCTACACTGGTGTTGGGGAATGGGGGTTGAAAGAAAGAGAGAGTTACAGAACAAATAAAGAAAAACACGAACACACACGCACACTCAAAATCAATTCACTCAGAGGCGTTCCGACAGGCCAGTAGTTCGCAAGAAGCCTAGTAGCGCTTGCACGGCTTTCTTCTTTGACGATGAGTCATGACGATGAGGCAGTATACTTTCTTCTGACAGCGGCTGGTCATCTAACCTGTTTAGTGTATTAGAAAGGTGTTGTCTTTCCAGGTTGTATTCCGGGCAGTCACACAGGATATGTCAAAATGTTTCTTCATCTCCGCAGTGTGCACAGTCGGCGGTGTCGGCCATCCCTATCCGGAACGCGTACGCACGAGAAAACACAACTCCGAACTATAGTCTTCACAGAGCAGTAGCGTCACCACGTCGAAGTTTTGTTAGAAGCCGTAAGCTTAACGTAGGATCAAAGGATCGTAATCTCGCATGCATAAAAAGAGGCTCAATCCCAACTGACATGGAGAATTGGCGAGAAAGCATGAAGAGCCTCCTATAGCAGCGTCCATCTTAGAGAGAGGTATTGACTGGTCGTTGTCTTTTGTATGAGCTGAACGGGAAGCTTGATTAGCACGTTTGTCACCGATGATTCCACAGTGGCTTAGCAACCACAAATATATAACGTGGTGCCTTTTCTCTGTTATATGGTCTAGCATTTCTGCCGTCTCAAATACCAACAGCTTGTGCCGACAACGGCGTAGATTTGACATAAGTGACTGCAGTGCCACCTTGCAGTCGCAGTAGATTGTCCCCCGTTGCTTGCTTTGGTTGTTAATGAAACACAGCACATTGCGAAGCGCTGCAAGTTCTGCTGCTGTTGATGTGGCTGCATGAGCTGTCCTGAATTTGATGGTTGTGGCCTGCGTTGAAATAACGACCACCGCTGTAGAGCTGTTTGGCTGGACGGAACCGTCGGTGTAGACGTGGGTGCAGTCTTCGTACTTCTCGTACAGTAGAAGTAAGGCCAGCTGCTTGAGGGCTGGTATAGGCAACATGGAGGAACTGAAGGTCTCGCCGTGGGCGTAAAACCAATTGGTAGAGAGTCACCATGTGGAGTTCTTGTGTGAAAAAAGGAAGTATGAGGCCTATCCGCTGTTAGAGAAGCTAGGTGGTGGCGGGGATTCCGACCCAAATGCGTTATGTGTGTCCTCAGAGCTTCACTTTCGATAAGGGTCGGTACGAGGTAGTCTTTGGAGAAAGCTATAGTTGCCACTTTTGTGGCAGCCTGTGGCAGACGTAGACAGATTCTAAGCGCCTATACCTGAACGCTCTGTATCATGCATCGACCTGTTTTGCTGGCGTTTGATATTGAGGGCAGGCTGTATCATAGAAAGCCAAAAAAGCACCCTGTACAGTCGTAACATAGCATTGGGCTGCATTTCCTAAGTTTTTCCAGCGGGAAACTTGAAAAGATGGCATATACCCATCAATTGCTTTTTCAAATACGACACATTAGGGCTCCATGATATGTCTCTGTCGATTATGACACCCAGAAATTTGTGAGATTGACATTATGGTATATTTTGACGATTAGTTGACCCTCTGTAACTCGTCATGGTTTTGTGCGTAAATGTCAGAAGAGTGCGCTTTCTGGAGGAAATTTCAAGGCCTCGATTGCGTAGGTTCAAAACAGTTGCAGTAGCAGTTCTCTGGATTCTAGCTAGTAACTGCAGGCAAGGTACCGCAGATTTCCAGATGCAGATGCCATTTGCGTATGTTGATGTACAAATATTGTTAGGTAGGTGCTATTTTAGTAAACGGCTAAGGCCTTGAATTATGACCTCTGAATAGAGGATGACCGCAAACCTCATACTGCCTTCTATAACGGCGACAAAGGCTTACGAGGGTCGAGTGACTCGCAGAAAGTGATCCAGCGTTGAAATTCTAGCTTCTCCAACCGACGTTAGATCTTCTTCTGCATTCGTCTAACAACCCTTGAATCTTCTATGTCCTTTGTGCGCCGGTGTACCTTTGTCAGCACATCGTCGTAAGGCTCGAAGTCGCTCCCGCTCTATTCCGATGCCCTTGACTATTACAGAGCATGGGATCGTACACACGGTATCTTGTACAGTGCTCTTGATGCCATCTTGTTAGTCTGATATGTGTTCTTGGCATTTGTCTTCCATACGAGACTGAAACTTCGGGGCGAAGCTCCTTAGGGCGTGGGTATGTCACTCCTCCGTATGTATGAAGTAATACGTAACAAGCGAGGGCACATGCCCCCTGTTGAGCGGGTATGTCCTACAGGGGATGCGAGATGGGAAATGGCGGTAATTGGAGCGTTTACAAGACGGACACACGGACGAACAGATGAATGGACGTGCGGACGTATGAATGGGTGGACGGACTCACGAACGGATGCATTGATGGACGCTGGGTGGTCGTGCGAACAGATGGAAGCAAGAACGAACGAAAGGACGGAAGCACGTATGGGCTGCCGGACGCTTTTCCCGACTCATGATCATTCACTCCGTAGATATTCTGTGATTTTTTTTCAGTCTACTCTTTTGACCGCGTCACGAACTTCAGGAGGCGGCAATCATCTGATCATGACGTGTGTTGGTATATCATCACTCCCATGCGTTTCTATATCCGTAAACCATTCAGCATGCTTAACTAGGCTTTACGAAACGGAAGCGAAGTCGAGACAGCTGCTGTACGTGGAGCCACGTAAAAAGGTAAGACTGCCATCGTTCAGTAACTTAAATTCGGTGTCAGAGGCAAAACACACCAAATTTCCGCCCTTCATGTTGGTCTTCCGGCTTCCCTATAAAGTATGATGAGCGTTAAAATCCCCGATGATAACATACGAGTCAGACGTTAACGCTATGACGTCTCGTAGTTTTTTAGAGGGTGGGGATCAAACGGACTTGATGGTGATAGGTATGCGCCAACTACAGCGTTGTCGAGCCTTAAATTTTTCACACATAAGCATACGCATTGAATTCCGTCATGAGGTGGTGCAGGTTGAAGGATGCAAGTGAGGTCTCGGAGAATTAACACCAAAACATTGCTGCTTTTACTAAAACTAGACGACATGAAAGGTTCCTGTCTCGAGAGTCTTACTGCTCTCGATAGGTTCGGCTCACAAATGACGATTACGGAGCAAATATTGACGTACACAAATCGACGAAAATCAGCATACGTTATCTTAGTCCCCTAGCATTCCGCAACAGTATTGTTGTTTTACGACCATCCTCCCTGAAAGACAGTGGTGGGTTAGCCATGGTCTACTCTAGGGCATCTAACGCTGAACTCAGCACGTCCAGTGCTTGAAGGGCACTTTTAGCTTACGGTGTATTCATGTTGTTTCAACAACACGCGAATGGTGTCCGCTAACGATCGCAGCATCACCATTACGCGATGATCTGGCTTCACGGCCGTTGCAGCATCTTGTGCTTGTTCTTGAGGGGGCTTGTGTTGAGGATCAACATATCGTGTAGGCTGAAGTGGAGGCCATTCTTTTGGAGGGAAATTTTTTTTCCTTTGGTGCAGATGTTTGCCATGCTAGCATAGGAACTACGCCTGTCGAATTTACTTGAGATTCTGACTTTCTCGTTGGATTTCGCACGGTTCTTCGTAAGGACCTTCAACAATGACGGTGCCTTCGCCTAACTGTTTACGCAGCTTCCCTCTGAGTCGAGTTGTCTCGCACCATTTGGCTTAGAATAGAATTCTCCTTCTCAATCTGAGAACAGTTCTTGGAGGGAGCACTGTGAGCACCGTGACAGTTCAGCCATTTCAACGTAGTTGTACTGCAGTTGCCTTCTGAGTGGTGTTCAGCTCATCGGGGGCACACTGCGGAATTTATGCAAACGCACTTCACGTGGCCGGCCAATCATCTGGCACTTGAAACTATGCATAGGATTCGGAATAAATGGGCGAACCTGGTGATGAAAACGGCCAACCTTCACGTAAGAGAGAAAACAGTCACCCTTGGATGTTATTTGCATACAACGTGAGTTGCATAGGTGACCAGTATTCAGAATTATGTTGTTTGCACTCACTGGTTTTATCAGTACGGGAAAATCTTCAATGGTGATTTCAGTGTCTATATCATAGATAAGTTCTATTGCGATGTCCCCATTGGCTTGTATGATGGATCCCACTTTAATGTTTCCCATCTCCGACACATGCTGTAGCGTGTTTAGCGCACTCGGGTTAATCACGTCGATTGCCAAAAAATTTTCCTTGTGTCTATCCCGATGTCCTTAATCTCGTTAGGCACAATGTTTTCAAGATACAAGAACAGTGCTTGCGTGTTGCGGACGAGTAGATTGTTAGTATTGGTCTGCGGCACAAACAGAATTAAGTCAGGCCATCGCTGAGGCGCAGTGCTCACAGTGGCTGTACTTGATGCTGACGATGCGTTCATGATTCTTTGTTTGGTCTTGCGGTAGAGCACAGGTTCAAAGCCGTCTTCCGAGGACTCGTGCCTGGTGCAGAGTACAGCTTAGTGTCCTCGCTCTCTTAGATGCACTACCATGCTTTCTTGAAGCAATGTCCATAGTTGAACCGGTACCAGGCGGGATCTCCGGAGATCGTACATACATCACTGTGATGTAGAGATGGGGCACCCCGCTGTTTCACTGTGGAACGCAGAAAATATAGCATAGATGACAAGATGTAGACATAGATCCTAAACTTGTGACTCATACCCACCATGAGAGATTGGCCAAGAATCGGGTAGCTTAACAAAAAGGAATATATATATTTGTATACTAGCTGAAAGAATATTAACAGAAATATTGATTTTTGTAAATTATTGCTGAAAAAAACTGGAAGAATTAGTTCCTACTGAAGGAGCAATAAATTATTAATATCGAAGAAAATTTTTCAGTAGTCTCTATGGGTTAACTGAGAACCTTTTGGAATCGAGGTTATTGAGTAAATCTGATCGACTGTACAATGAAATCTTGCATGACCTCGCACACTTTCCCGTTGCTATGCCCTAGGGTATGTGCACCTAGGTATAGTAAATTTGACGTTGTGAAAGCTAATCCAAGGAATCGTAACAAAATTTCTAGTGATACCTTTTTTAATGATGAAACTGTCTACAAGATACAAAAAGTGTTGCACAGTTTCCTCTTCTCCGAAAAATAACAAAGCGGGGAGGGAGTCAAACCTCCTCTAAACAAACGAAACTTTAATAGAGGAAGTAATACGACAGCGTATTCGGGTGATTAAAACTTCCAGCTGTCGTTTATGACATGAGGAAATTTTTCAAGGGTTCACTAGATGGTTGAAGTCCAGAGAATTCTTTAAAGATGGTGTAGGAGAATTCTCGCATCATCATTTGCCTTTGAAATTTAGACGCTACTATAAAGGCTGATGTAGAGGTAATATGCATACCTGGTCTGTATAACGCTGCTTTCGCAAGTGCGTCAGCTGTTTTATTAAGATATATGCCTCTACGCCCTGGCACCCATAGTAATCGCACCTGAGTTAAGTGATTTGGTACTAGGAACTTGAATTCTTTTAATTCTTTTTAATCACCCGATGCCATGAGCGCAGTGCAGGCCGACAAGGAGTCCGTTATTATCACGGCGGAATTTACTGCTGTTCGCAGTTTTCGAAGGACCAGCACTACAGCGAAAGATTTTGCAATAAAGATAGGTGTGGAATCTGTAATTCGGAAGGAAAATGACCAGTCTAGAACAAGGTAGCATATACCAGTGCCACTCTTTTCATCCTTATAGAAAGCGTCAGTCGCACTGATAATCTGTGCTTGCATCCCTAGTAGGTAGTTCTGTAAAGTAGCTCTTAACATATTATTCGGTAGGTGTTTAGCACTGTTAGAGAAAATGCCATCAAAGTATATTTGGATAGAACTTGTGGAGCTACAAATTGGTAGAACCTCGCCGATTTGCGTGCACAGTGGGTCGATAAAATACTGTACAAGCTTTACTTGAGGTGTGTGAAATCTGGGCCAATGACAATAAAAAATAAACCAGGTTGCGCAATGAAAACTGTTTCTTTACGCCTTAAAGGAGATTCAAATGCCCTTAAGTGCGTTTGCACAGCCAATATTCTGAATCTGGAGTGGAGTGAGAGAATTCTAGCTTCCATATAGAAAACGTTATTCACTACAAATTTAGGCAGCCTTAAGCACATGCACAGTGCCTGCTTCTGTAGAAGAACAAGAGGGTGCAGCTTATAAGCAGGTGCCACGGAGTATAACACACATTCAAATTCTAGAACCGGCCTCAAATATATGCGGTATACTGATAATAACGTGGCTCTGCGCATTCCTGATCTTCTGTTGCTTATCTGATATAATAAGCCGGCTGCCCGAACACCCTTTGTAGCAATATATTCGATGTGGTTTCGCCATTCTAGGAGCTGTCGTATATCACTCCTAGATATTTATTTGTCTGAACTTGTGGAATGATTTCAGTTTTGTATGAGAAAGATATGCGTACGGAGTCTTTTATATGAAATATCAATACGCAACTTGTTCACGTTCACAGAAAGATGAAGGAAGTCAAGTCAGTGTTCCATTTCAGATAAGTACATTTAGAGATGTGTTCCACAAGAGAAGCACCTGCCGAATACACAGCACAATATACAGGACACAAAATTAGTGCTCGTGCATGCAACTAAAATATTTCTACGCTTATTAGCTTACAAATATTCTATGTGCCTACGGTTAGCAAATTTCTGTCAGAGCTCACCAGGTAATACAATTGGCGACACTGCATTGAGACGGTGTACCTGTATGTCGCTAATGACTACAAACTTTCTTGTTTGGACTAGTGGCGCTACCTCGCTGGTCTACATTAGCGCTAAGGAAGTCTGGGCAGATGGCAACAATACTTATTCTGCGCTTTTTTCCTAAAAAAATTGTGAAATAACTCAAGCCTACGTGTAATGCCCTATAAGTGAGAAAAACACTGCCCGCCACAATAGTCAATTTAACGTGGAGTGTGCACTTCTCAATAGGAAGTTTTAATACTGCGTACGTATCACACGTGGCAACATTGCGTACGTAAGGACGCCACGTTTTTCGCAGTGCGCATTTGCAGACCACAACGCGCACGTATTGCGTTATGTACGCAGCCGCTATACGTACGCATGCATGTGACGCATCCGTGCGTGCGTACGTATGAGGTGGTAGCGCCGCTCTCGAACATGTTCGCGACAGCACGAGACTTTGTTTCGCAAAATGGCGGCATCAAATTCGAGCACCGGCCGGCTGTACTTTTGCATCGCGTATACTTTGGCACTTGGATTGGCTCAGATTGTCCTTCAACAACACGTACTTCTATATTTATCTACCAGGTGACGCAACACGCTTCACGTTCGTTACATGCGCGAGTACTACGGCGTATAAAAAACCCACTAGGGGCAAACGACGCCGCGTAACGCAAGGCGATTGCGTGATGCGTATGAAGCACCACTCTGCACTACAAATACTCTCTAATACCACCTACGTCTCCACCAGGCGATCTATGAAATGCAGAGGCACATGGCGATGATTCTGTCTTATGCTGCAGCAAAATGTCTAGTTTTGTATAGGCGAATGTGCTGACATTACTTGTCAATTTATGAACCAGGTTTCCGTGCAAAATTGCTAGCATGCTCATCTCCCAAAGCACGTGAAATATGAGAAAGCGAACGCAGTGTCGTGTACAATCAAATCAAGCATTTCCTGTAACGGCAGTATCACAATCTCAAAAATCAAAGGCTGTCGTTCACTGTATATAACTGTGGCAATTGTCCGGTTATCGCACTCCGGACTACCAAGAATGACTGGTACCACGAGAAACAATTTTAAATAATGGTTTTGTTAATAAGGGTTGTCGCATGTAGCCTCCTAAAATCTTGATTTATCTGACTCTAAACTACTACTTTTATAAAGTTTTCCGAGACGTTGATTGTGAGGAAAAAACGACTGCCTCGGCAAAAAGAAACAGTAATCGCCACGCACACTACATATTTTGGAAGAATAATGGCTAATAAGAGATGTGTCATGCAAACCGGGAAAAGGCGGGCGGCGCTTACTCGCCTCATGCGGCCGCCTTCATGCATTTTTCAGCGTTTATAGAGTCGTACCCCGGAATAAGGGCACCGATGTTCTTAAAATGTAATATTTGTGAATAATGTTTCAGAGATTATTTTTCCTGCAGATTATAGGGTCTAGAAATATCGTGCTCTTTATTAAGGCGTTCCGCCGACTTGTAAATGAATGGAAGAAGGAATTATAGCGAAGCTGGTGTACGCTGTTTTCCCACAAAAAGCAAGAGCGTTCCATCACAGCCACAAATAATCTCCATGCCTATAACAGAGAACTTGGCACTTACTTTCGCGAAGACCATCATTTCACTCCCTTTCTTAATTTCTTCAGTTTCGCAATTGTGAGAAAAGAATAAAATATAGGCTGAGGGAACGAATTTTCTCGCCTTTATGTCATATCAGTTTATGTACTTATGGCATTTGCTTTTGCAGCAGTGCTGATGTTTACGTTTCTTTAGGTGTTGTTTGGTGATTTTCTGCGGGAGATGTTGAGTTTATGCTCGAAATAAAACAAACAAACAAACAGCAGTTTCTGAATTCGCTCTGAAATCAGGGTAAAGCAGCCCTTAGCTAGCACTTGCCTTTTGATTTTCATCCACCATTCTTCTTCTTGCGTGTTTGCGTAACTGCTCCTGTTTAAACTTGCTAATTCTGCTACACTCGTGTAGGCGCATTAAATGTTAACGTTGTGCACTGCCTACGTTGTGCATTTATGATGACAATGAAGGATGATTAAGATATTGTAGTGGATGTCATTGAGATATACAAATCGCATACTAAAAGGAAAAGAACACTCTTTAATTTCCTAAGGAAAATAGGGCTATCTGCGCATGGTTGTGAGGCTGTTGTAAAAATTCATCATCTGGGGTGTTCTGTAGTGTGCAACGTGGATCGAAAGGGGATCATTATTTGCACACATGCAAGGTGCGACAATGACACTGAGGAACATCAGTGGCCTCAGAACTGAATTTTCGTATATAAAACATAAGAAAGCATTCGCGACAAGAAGGGCCGTCAGGCCGCAACATAAGGCCACAAAAAAAATTCGATAAATCACAAATGTACGTGTACTATGAGCTTAGAAGTCGCGGGATCAAATCTCGGCTGCGGCGGCTGCATTTACGATCGAGGCGGAAATGCTGTAGGCCCGTGTGCTTAGATTTGGGTGCACGTAAAAGAACCCTAAGCGGTCCGAATTTCCGGAGCCCTCCACTACAGCATCTCTCATACACACATGGCGGTTTTGGGACGTTAAACTCCACGTATCAATGAAATTATCAATCGACAGTTATCTTCTTTTCTTGTTCTACTTCCATATATACGTATCAACGCCTACAAAACTTTCTGCCAGTTATGGAATGTATTGGAGCACTGCACGGTCCACTTTTTCCTGTCCGGGCTCGGCCTGTACCGAAAACGTCCTAACACGACACGCCCGACCCAGCCTAGTATTTGTAAATATGGCTCATACCCGCCCGAGCCCGAAAAGTTTGGGCCCGGCCTGGCCCGTTTAAGCCAATTATAGCTTGAGCTTAAACGAGGCACTTTGAAGGTACCTGCCGCAAACAATATATTTTCTAAAGTGTTTTGAGAAGTTCTTTCGGTGTCACCACTTTCACTTGTACAATTTTGTTAGCGGCGAATTACGCCCGTAACATTTTTTTTGTGTGAAACGATTGCTACGCATTATAAATTATTCGTAGCTGTCCATCTCACGCTGTCTCGTTTTTTGCATTTAAAAGACTGCCTACAAAATAGCACCCCATAACGTGGAGAAAAGTATATATGGCTTGAGTCTACATTGATTGCGTATGCGCTCAGGCTGTTCAGTAAAAGCATCAAACCTTTTGAAAGCTTAACGTTTTGCACAATCCTATGAAATAAAAAAACGTGCTCTATCTGCTTCTGAAAGAAATAGACGAGGCTACGTAGCGTTATATTAAGTAAAGCTGTCGTGTCAGCTCCTGGGCAGGCTACTCCGACGTACACTGTGGTTTCACGCTCAAAACAAGAAGCTTAAATGACGCAGCCTGATTTCCGATTCGCCGCCCCTACAGTGCCTTAGATCTGTCAGTGACCAAACTCATGGCGATCGAGCCACTGTCTTCACTGTTCCCTGAAGACGCCCATCTTGCCGTCTTCGTGTCCCAGCCTTCGGTCATTGAATGTGTTACTAAGCAAGACTGGGCTAAAGGCTGTCAAAACAACTTTCTATGAGAGCACAGAACTGAATGAACCAGCCGGCGGTTCTTTAGCGCTTTCTGTCGAACGGGGGGGTGTCCGTTGTTCAGAGCGCGATTCCACGCAGGGACCGAAAGCGCGAGAGTGCTTTGCCTGGTCACCGATAGCCGAAGCCCTAGGAGCCAAGTCTGGCTTTCTGTGGCTTGTGGTTGTGGTTTCAGGCTTGCAGCTCGCAACAGTCAGAATGAAGATGAATAAGAGGTGTTGCAAAAAGGAAACAGCGGCCACTATAGCGGGGGTAAAAAAGGGAAAGGTGAAGGATGAGCCAACATTCAACTGAGCGAGCGCTCATGTGGACAGTTTTGTTATGTAGATAAGCAATTTCTATTGCTTCATTGGACTTCATTTCAAAGGGTGTCAGCTTTGCAGTCGATAAAATGAGTTCAATAATAAGTTCAAACAACAAAGCTAAACAGTGCACACACGCCAGTATGTTTATGTGTACGAGACCGGGGCCTAACGCGGGCCGAGACCAACCCGATCCCTAAACGCACCAACCGGCCCGGTCCATGTATATGGGCAGACATGAGACTGACTGCTCGTGGCAACAAATTCTGAACGCTTATTTCGTCTTTACATCGCAATTAATACTGTGGCAACGAGACAGGGGAAGATGGAGAGAAAACACTTTTTTTTGTTAAATAAAAGCTATCTTACTCGCACGGTGGAGCCCTTAGTTTTGGACCCCCTGGGTTTGCGCTGCTGCACTACACCACTGAATCAGCTGACGCTGCATCTGCGATTCTGGTTAATGTATAGAAGAACGCGAGTGCGAAGGAGTGAAGGGGTATGAGGCCACCAGACTTTAGAATTAATGGGCTCTACCATCTTTGTGTGCATGGACATCCCCAGGTGGCAACGAGAATATTGCTTCAAATGCATGCAGGACGCGTTTAGTTGCAATTATCACAATAACTGAACTAGAACTTCCCTTTTCTTGTTTATTACCACTTATATTTTAGAATAACAAATAGAGGAGCTAGTTGGAACGTATTCATTTAAAAAAGAAACGGGTGTGCAAACATGGGATCAAGAAGAAATTCAGGACATAACAAACGTCTTATAACGTCATTAGTAAGCGTTATGTTAGCAGGTGTTTGTAATGTCCTCACTTAATCCTTTTGTCAGTGCTTCCACGCGCTGTCTTTGTAAGATAGCTTACATCTCGTACCTGCAGCAACGAACCCTCTTTCTCCTTTTGTCTTCCATTAGAATTTCTAAGCCGTAAATCCTAGGCCATTTATTGAAGCCATACTCACAGCTTTACATTGTCGCACTGGATCCATCAACCTGATGTGGCAGATGACGTAAAGCACGAAGGCAGTGGTACAACCTGTCATCAGAACTCGTGATAAAATGACATGGACTGCCTGCAGACACGATATTTTAAACTCACTTAACAAACAGGGGAGCGGGGAAAGCACAACGTAACGATATTCAAGTATGTCTTTTTATACAAAATCTGGGACCGCATAAGCGGTGAGTTGAATGGATACCGCTCTACAGTGGCAATTAATGTGTCCGTCGCCACCACGTAGCGGGCTTAAACCTGCCGCAAACTGAATGAAGCGGTGATAATGCATTATGCGCACCGACTTCTTGGTAAAGCACGCAAGCGCACATGCACGCACGCACGCACACACGCACACACACAAACACACACACACACACACACACACACACACAGACACAGACAGGCAGGCAGGCAGGCAGGCAGGCAGGCAGGCAGACAGACAGACAGACAGTCAGAGAGACAGAAAGACAGACAGACAGACAGACAGACAGACAGGCAGACAGACAGACAGACAGGCAGACAGACAGACAGACAGACAGACAGAAAGACAGACAGACAGACAGACAGACAGACAGACAGAAAAAGAAAGACAGAGACATCCAACATTAACTTCTGGCTTCATTTGCGTTCTTTATTGGGGCATTTCGATCAGTTTTACTTCGAAGCCCGTTTCATTCTTTAGTTTCTTTCGCGAGAAAAAAATGCCGCTACTCCGTGGACCGAAGGGCCAGTTTCATCCAATGAAATCAGTTCCATCCGATGAAACCAGCAAGCCTGACTGGGGTGAGGGAAATGCAGTGCCGCTAGACTACATACTCAAGATGGCAGTCATGCAGCTGTCTTTTAAAGTGGATGCCATGAAAAGCTTGAATTCGTCCTGGCTCGGCTACATAGTTTTTGCTTCTTTTACTTTTAGCATGTAGTTCAAATGATGTAAAGCACATATAGGCTCCTCACTGTTCATGAAATTCATATAGCCATGGTTTGAAACTTCGTGAGTATTTACTTATAATACTGTCAGTCATACACATGTTGTGAACTAAATGCTTCTAGGAATCCTTACAGGGAATGTCACTGAAGCCAACGTTTTGACAAGTGAGCTTTCCTTCGTGAAGGCAACGCTGTTATCCTGACGAGGACAAGCCACCTTGCTGAAACACTGCTTCCAGTGATGTTCTTTCTTGAAAATTTTCTAAACGCTTTAAGCTTCTCCGGGCCTCTGAACTACAGTCTCGTTTGGTACTGAAGATTTGTAAGAAACCTTTGTGCGCCGTCATAAGAAACGTGATTGAGTCAAATACGACGTGCCGTACTTGTTATTGTTGATAATATTTACACTGGCTTAGATATGCTGGGCTTAATGCTTGCTCATTATATACCTATGTGAGTCGCAAGTTAAAAAGTCCGCTTTTATAGATTGACACTCTCACACTGCGTGAATGTTCATCTTTTTTCATACAGAACGTGCAATAAAAAGGTCAGTTGATTTGTGTCACATGAGTTTCATCTTACTGATAAATTAGTCAGCTTAACTTTCGCAACTTCAGAACGCACACAAAAAAAACGCTTACCAAAATTAAGCAGACCTGAGAGAACGCACAATGGCCAGTGGACGTGAAAGAAGGCACAAGGGCATTTTGCTTGCATGTAAAGTGGGAAATGAGAGCTTCCACGGCAACCCACCTCCTCTCTGTTTTTCGTCTTTTCCCTCTCTTTAGTGACCTCACTTTTCACGTCACGAAAGAAATGTTCCGCTAGTGTTTTATTTCCAGTTCGATGTCCCGCAGCCACAAGTGGTAAATGTGGCGCTGCCGTATGCATGTGAGAACGCTTAAATGGGAGGTATAGGGAGTGTCCGCTCCTGCCTATGCACCCAAATTCAAAGCTTCTTCCGTATATATCAAAGATTTGCCCACAAGGACAGTGTGCTGCACTCCTCTCACCCTCCTCGCCAGCCGTCAGGCGTGCTGCCGTACTGTGAGCATGTGTGTGCGAATATAATTACGCCTGAATAATCCGCACCTGCGGCATTCTTAAACAGTTACCATATTTCCATAAAATGACGAATCGCCTAATTGCTTCACGTTTATCAGTGCTGTTGTTTTACGTCATGTATTAATCATTTTTGAAGCATTATTATATGTGCAAATGGAACCAAAAAAAAAGATGTCTATGTTTTAATGAAACTAGCATATCTTAGTACAGGCACGAAGAAGCTACGTAAGATACGACCCGTACGTTATTCATTTCGACTTCGTCTTTAGCTGTTCGCTTTTTATCATGAACCATATACAACAAACGCAATTCGTGGTTCTGTACTCCCCACGGATACTCGAATACGCACATCTCGTAAACATAGCATTTGCCCTTGCACGCGCTTAAGTGAACGCATTCGAGATGAGTACGGCAAGGGAGGGTTATCTGCGGAATTGTTTCTATTGCTCATGCGACGCACGCTTTTCGAGCGTGCGTCGCAATGGCATTTGAAAATAGTGCGCAATCTACTTGTGTGCATTGGATAACCGGTAACAATTAATTTGTCGCACATATTGGGTACTCGGAACAAATCAATGAGATGTGCATTTCAATAAACTGGAGTTTCCTCTATTATGAAAGAACGAAAATGCATACCCAGTGTATAATGAATACTACCATGCATAGATTCTTGAAAAGGAGCTTATACCGAATATTGTAAACCTATGAGTACAGGTATATAAGGACCCTGAATGGGCACGCCGTAATCACCGTCCGTGTCATCTGGTGTCGACCAGCTTGTTGTCGACAACATTACTCTGATGAAATTCGTTTGAAAATAACTTTGACGACTGTAGGTGGCTCTCCACTAGACGACATGAACAGCAAAGGTGTAACGGAGGCAATGATTCCCATGCGTTTTCTCCCGGGCGTGTGTACTCTTTTTTTTCCTCGTTTCCCTGCTTTTGTTCAAGTACCTGCAAAACAACGTACTCCTACCATAGATCTAATGAAGATGGGAATCGCAAACAAGCATAATAGAGCATGGTCTACGTTGTTTTAGCTCAGGTTAAAAAGGCGGATAACACACTGTACTTTCACATGGACGAACAGGCTCCAAAAGGAGCTCCAGGTGCTGTCCTTTCTAGCGTGTTATGCTCAGCCGTACACCTGCGGGACAGGGCATAGGGACAGGGCTCTAGTCTTGATTAATTACATCAGCCTGGACGCTCCCTAATTAGCCTTGAGTTGTTTTGCGTTGTATTACACGGACGCCCGCTGCCTTTGACGTCTCTATACCGCTGGGCAAGCGGTTAATGCAGAAGTAGTCATCCCGCCAAGGAGTAGACGGAGTAGGGTGCATCGGTGCTGGTAGCGTATAGTGTGAGGTTTCGCATTATCTGCAATAGAGTCGCGCACGTATCGTTGGTTTCGCTTCCCCGAGCATTCAAGCATTTGTCGAGCCCTCTGTGAGTAACGAGGTTATTTGCGCGTAAAGTAAATCAGAAAAAAAGTCGGCAGATCCTACGTATAGTGGGAATCGATGGTATTCGAAGCACGAATGAGGAAGATTGATATGTCACTTTAAAATCAGAGATAAATTACACCATACATAATTTCCATTTCATGATTATCATGTTTGGACGTGTCATTTACTTTCGTCATCTATTCACGTCAGCTGATACGAAATTGGGTAAGTGTGGAGCTAGCGAAACGGCTGCGAGCGTGCTATGACCATAGCACGTAGTCAAGTTTTACATGACACGCGTGCCATGATTATCGTGTTTGGACGTGTTATTTACATTCGTCGTCCATTCACGTCACGTATTACCAAATTTGGTACATGTGAAACTAGTAAAAAAGGCCGTGAGGACGCTA
Organism: Rhipicephalus microplus; assembly: GCF_043290135.1. Lineage (NCBI taxonomy): Eukaryota > Metazoa > Arthropoda > Arachnida > Ixodida > Ixodidae > Rhipicephalus > Rhipicephalus microplus. Next base: position 185,732,346 of record NC_134701.1, read on the forward strand.
TGAGCTTATCATGTAGTCATACTTTACATGACACGCATATTATGATTATCATATTTGGACGTGTCATTTAACTTTGGCGTCTATTCACGTCACGTGATAACAAATTTGTTGTATGTGAAGCAAGCGAAACGGTCACGAATGCATCATGAGCGTGGTATGTTGTCTTATTCTGACATGACACGCGTGTCTTGATAATCATTTTTGCACCAGTCATATACCGTTGTCATCCATTAAGGTCACGTAACACCGAATTCGGTATATGTGGAGCTAGCAAAACGGCCGTGAGCGTACCACTAGCGTGGCATGTTGTTACATGACACGCATCTCCGGATTATCATGTTTCTTCCAGTCACATACGTTCGTCGATCACTCACGTACGGTAATACCAAATTTGCTATATACCCCGACATAACGTTGACGGGCACGCACGCTGGGTGCAGCGACGCTACACTAGCAAAGCGTGGCGTGACCAGTAGGGCTGCAGCGAATGTAGGTGGAGAGAGGGACTATCGGCGCGGCCCGGCGGCAACCGGCGCGAAATGCGACATCCTGCATTCCGCGCCGACGACGTTACCCACAGAACACTGCATCTGCCGTGATCCAAGGTGGCTCGGAATCCAAGGTGGCTGCGGAAGGATGATCAATCCGTGAACTCGCATAAAAAAGATAGGACGTGCGGACGTACTCCCCGTGCTGCTTTCACCGGATGAACTCTTGATCGTCCAATGAATGTATATCGAACCAAATTGATTGATTGATTTGATTGATATGTGAGGTTTAACGTCTCAAAACCACTATATGATTATGAGAGACGCCGTAGTGGAGGACTCCGGAAATTTAGACCACCTGGGGTTCTTTAACGTGCGCCCAAATCTGAGCACACGGGCCTACAACATTTCCGCCTCCATCGGAAATGCAGCCGCTGCAGCCGGGATTTGAACCCGCGCCCTGCGGGTCAGCAGCCGAGTACCTTAGCCACTAGACCACCGCGGCGGGGCTATATCGAACCAAAGTACTTTCTTAACCGATAGAAACTGCTGAATATTCGCTGCCCTATTTCCTGCCGCAGTGCAAAGGGTGGTGGTGTCAGCTGATCGACCATGTATCAACGATGCTTATTTGCGTAATCCTGTGCGTGGTACAGAAAACTGCGCGAACTAGAATTCACGTATGAACTGAACGGCACCCCGAGATAATTTGTGCCGAACCAGTCTGGCGAATTAGCCGCAGTATAGGTCACTAGCATGTCGTGCCGTCGCGGCTGCGCCGGACCCAATCTTAAACGTCGTGAAAGTTTGCAGCATATTACGCCGTCGTGCAGCATATTACGCGCTGTGAGCATCATGCAGCTGCTTCTGCAACGGAACACAAACACTTAACTTCCCATTAAGTAGCGCTTTTGTCATAACCATAATCAAACTAACAGTGCGCAATGCCCTGCACTCGGATGATGCAGGTTCCATCAGCGCGATCAAAACAATGATATCGGCACGCGCACGCTTTTTGCAACGTCAAAATTGCGAATATTTGTCGAACAACAACGTCGTTCGGATTGCACCAGTGCAGTGCAGGGGAAGTTAGCATGGAATGTAGTCGTAACTGCATATTTCACTGCTCTATTTCGCTTCGCTGTTCGAGCTCGAGTGTGTTGGCGTCATGCGGCGCTTTGTAATATTCACTGTAATGGGGCTACATGCAATGCACAAGAAAACATATGCTTTTAATTTGAGCTCGCTGAAGGATGTTACACAATAAATACAACGAAAGGCACTTATGAGCGTGAAAGAAACATTAACGCATGACGGGACGCGATGGCCAACTTTCAGCTTGTGAGCTAGCATGCAGCTGATCGTGCATCGCTGCTGTCACTCTCAGCGCGTTGACAACCTGCCAGGTCCAGTGAAAAATCCTCGATGTCAAGATGGTTTCTTTGAACATTACTGCTGAAAGTAATCTGAGGCATTCTCTCCGCCAAACGACTTCGATACCACCAACAACGCGTCATTCACCATGCACAACACCCGTATACGGCGTCACTCACAACGTTTATGTGAGCGTGCGGGGATCATTTCGCTCCAATACCCGGCAAGAAAAGAATCGCTTGCCATGTGCTGTGATCTATCAAGGAACGTAAGAAAAACAGGTGCAGCGTAAAAAAAGGTTTAGAAACGCAAATTGCGAGCCTCCGCTACTTTCCGTGTACAGTGAATAATATAGAATTGAGGCACTACAAAAGCACTGACGAATGCTATACGCACGTAAAAGAAGGCGAGTTTTAACTGGAATGATCTGACGATAACATATAGTTATGCAAAGTGGCTGCAGAAAATCTCGCGAAGCTGACATGTGTACTGTATGGGCTATAATCGATAGCGTGAGTTGCCACTTTTTTTCACGAAAACTTCTTGTCTCGCAAGAACGAATCAGATTTATCATTTCACGCATGGTCCTGTATGTTCACAGATTCACGAAACATACAAAGTGGTTTGTGTTTGTTACATGCTAACGCGTTGACACTGCACCGTACAAAGGATAATTGGGCACGTCTGCATACTGATGATACTTAAGAGAAGGCTCCCGTGTTCCGGTAGGCGGCACGAGCGTCTATGAACATTGCAAATATGGCAGACAGATCGGCGCTTGGCGTGGCATCGCTGGCGTGACGCGACGAAACGAACGCCGGTGAGCATGTGCGCCGGGTCACGTCAGAGTGAATTGGCGCTTTGAGTGTGCAATGTGGTAATGTTCTTACATGACATGCATTTCATGAATATTATGTTTGCACTAGTGAAATATCTTGTCATCTGTTCACATCCCGTAATACTAAATTTGGTATATGTGAAGCTAGCGAAACGACCACGAGCGCATCATGAGTGTGGCGTGTAGTGATGTTACATTACACGCATTTCATGATTTTCATGTTAGGTTCTATTGCTTGTGTTCGCCATGCAGGCATGCCATACGATACATATTTGGAACATGTCATGTGAACGAAGCCACCGCAAGAACAGCAAGACCATGAAATGTGAATCATGACATTTATGACACACATATCATAGTTTTCATGTTATAACAAGTCACTTATGCTTGCCATACAGTCTTGTTATGCCATATCAATTTCCGTATCTATACCATTATCGAAACGGCCAGGAGAGCTAAAAGTCGGAGGTGGCCAGACAGACAGATAGACAGACAGACAGACAGACAGACAGACAGACAGACAGACGGACGGACGGACGGACGGACGGACGGACGGACGGACGGACGGTCGGTCGGTCGGTCGGTCGGTCGGTCGGTCCCCTACTGAAACGTTCCGTAAGATGCGGAGACCTCACATACGGAATTATTGGAATATGGAAGACGTATGATGCGGACTCCGCATAAGACGTATGATGCGGACTCCGCATCTTATGGGAAGACGTATCATGCGGAAATTGCAGAAATGTGTGCATGTTACGTCTGAATCTAGTGCAAAGCAATATAATGTGTAAATTGAATAGACGTCCACATCTTGAGTACATGCAATACTGTGTACAAATCACAATATTTCTTAAATGTGCATGATGAGGGATTGAATCATCGGCATCTTACTAATTGTCGTGAGTCAGAAGCAAAATTACCTTTTCATTAAAATACATTACAAAACTACTAAATTACCATGATAGTGATCATAATTGGTGGTTACATTGCAACACATTAATGCAGTGTTCTATGCAAGACATAAAAGAACTTATAAAGTTATTATTATCAATAGAGAAGCATTAATATACACATCAGCCCTGCTACAATCAATATGTTTTTTTATTTGTCTGTATGCTCCAGCTGTGAATAGTGACATTGCAGTTTGATCGTACACAAATGAGATGACTGCACCGCAATTTCAAGAGCTCCACCTAAGCCACAGGTTGGTGGCACAATGTAACAGCAATTTTAGAACGAAATGTTTAAACATAAATAATAATCATAGCACTGTGAAAGTGTGGCGCTGTGTTTATCTCATGAATGCCTTGTGGAGATCGGCGAAATGCTGCTTGAGGCTCCGGCACCACTGTAAATTTCGAAGGTCACGGCGATAGAACTTATGTGTCTTTCATAGGCACCTGGAAATGAAAAAAATTGGCACAAATAATGTCAGAGACACATGTTAGCACAATAGTTTACATGCACAAGAAATATAACACACAGAATGAAACTGACAATTTAAGGCACACAATCCTTCATGTTATGCATATGTGAATAATAGAAGGAATGAGTGTATAAATTAGTTCTGCCACATCAAAAAAAAAACAGCATGCTTATCCCAGTGAAAATAACTAGGTTGTCACGATTTTCAATGGTAGAGATAATCGATTATTATGTCCTTATGAAATTATGAATTAAACGCTTCCTGCACAGTAAAACTTTAGGAACTGCAAGTGAAAGCTCTCAATGTTCATTTAATAGTGTGTGCATGTACATCTGCTGCCCTTATACTATACAGTTTGAGCACAAAATTGGCATCTTGAACAATTTTGAGAGTTAAACCTATGCAACTTATGAAGGTTAAGATCACCATGAAAGCAAGCAGGACCAGGGAGGTGCCATTAAAAATCTGTGCAAGCCAGATAACTATAACCAAACTGCACACATATAGGGGAGCAAGAGTAACAGAAATTCGGCTGCTGATCCGCATGTCGCGGTATCAAACCCCGGCTCCGATTCCGATGGAGGCAGAAATGCTGTAGGCACGTGTGCTCAGGTTTGGGTGTACGTTAAAGAACCCCAAGTGTTCGAAGTTTCCAGTGCCCTCTACTACGGCGTCTCTCATAATCATATAGTGGTTTTCGGACGTGAAACCCCACATATAAATCAAGAATAACAGAAATAAACTGCCAACAGAAAAGTTGGGTGCATGGGCTATCTGTAAGTGCTTACACCTTACTACATACAGCATGCTCATTCCATTTTAAATACCGATATTGAAAATAACTGCTCTATTAGGAATGTAAAAGGTAAGGCAGAACTGAACGACTCTACAAAAAGTGACCCTATTATGACATCACGTTTTCTTATAACAAAATTGACTAAGACTCTCAAATATCATTATGCAAGGAAAAAATCTTCAAAAGAACAATCAAGTTTGAAGTCATAATTATTTATATGGCTCCTATGACTATAACCAAGAAATCGACCTCAACATGGCTAATGTTAGTTTTTAAGGCCTATGTTCACTAGACAATGAACTATACCACAAAAAGCACAGCGTTCAGGCAAAGCACCACACAAAAAAAGAAAGCAGTCCTTTTTGTTATTACCTACAATGCCTTTAAAATGGTATTTTTACCTCTACTTTCCGCTTTTTATCTAAGTAACTGGTGTGAAACAAGTTAGCTGAAAATGCACTGTGCCTCCAAAACCTGTTGGTTGAATCTGAATTTTAAAAAAAATGGTGAAGCTTGCACTAAATTAGGCTCCACAAGCCTTGGAACAGTGAGACTACATGACTCTTAGGACTACTTTAGTTACTTGTGTTTTGTTTCTGGGCCTAAGCATAAAGACAAGGGCTTAACTTAATTGCTGCTAACAAACAAATGCTTTCGAAATTGCCCGAGCGTCAAAGGATGCTCAGCCATTTGTTGTTTTTTGCACTGGGCTATTCTACACCAAACATACAAACCATACTGCCTGGCGACCATCACAGATGTATAGTTTAAAAATGATGGTAATTTACTCTTCTGAAATTAGTTATTTGCAGAAATGTTTTGAAGAGAAAAGAGTAGTGGTCACGTGGGTACCTTCAGAATTTCGCAGAATGTCGTGCGGGTGTTATTTGTGAGAAAAATTTCAAAGTACCGCTTTTTCTTGCCACATCAAATTTGATCTACATATTAAGTAAAGATGCTTCTTAAAGTATTTGAAGTCAAGTAACATTAGTGCAATTTTTCTGCTACATAGGCTTTGAAGAATTCCGCCAAACTGTTTATCGTTTGCATTTCTTGTATGGCAATACTGCATTTTGTATGAATATTTGAGCCACAAATACTGCACAGAAGTTATATTTTACGTAAAAAAATAATGTTAGGTCCAGATTACAAATATCACTATATAATTGTTTTTGTCCACATTGAGATGCAATTTGAACTGTGTGTTTGTCTAATTGAAAATTACTTTTATATGAAAGTGGAAAGCAAATAAACAGTTCTTGTTACATGGCAAGTGTTATCATTACAAATTTTGTTTAAATGAGGAAAATGATTTTTGAAGTCTCCTATTGAGGGCCATGGGGAACTTCGGAACGGAAGCTGTCGTACATCAAATGCAGAAAACAGCCATCATAAGAAAACTTCAAAAATTCATTTCTACTTTAAGACAAAGTGTAATCATATAACTTGCCATATAAAGAGAACTGCTTCCTTGCTTTTGATGTGGCGAAAAAATTGCACTAATATTACTGAGCTTCATGCACTACACACAAGCACCTTTACTTAATACCAAGACTGAATTTGGTGTAGAAGAGGCGGTATTTTTGAAACACTTTACTTTTTACAAACAACACCCAGACGACATCCTGGGAAGTCCAGAAGGCACCAAGGTGGCCTAATATTTTGTTCTCTGCGATATACTTTAGCATTTTGCTGTTTTCAGAAAAATGCAGTAAACGAGAACAATATTTGTTTTTCAAAACACATTTAGGACGGTTGGCAAAATGGCTGGGATGTTTGATGTGTATTTGCCTCACTGCCAGCATTTATTCTTCCGAAGCTCAAGCTATCACCTCTCTGTTACTGCCTCCCTCACATACAATGCCTGCATAGGAAAGAAAAAGAAAGGCAGGTCCGACAAATTTCACAAGGCAAGATATTTTCATGTTGGATAAATTCATTACCATAAACAGCAGCAAAATAACATTCATTTTGAGTAGTCCAAGACACAAGCTATATACCAGCATACTAATAGCCAAGCACAAACTTTTCAATTGAGCATGTGTGGTGATAGACAGGAAGCACCTATTGCAAGACTGATCAGTCTGTACTTAACTAAATGAAGTACAATGCACTGTTCAATCCAACACCACATAGGCATCTTTGCTATAGCAAAGCCATGTGTCATTGATTCATGCACTAGATGGGACAATGCAAATGTAAAAAAAAGGTGAAAAAAGAAAACAAGGGAAAAAAAGAAGAAAAGGGGGGATGCAAAGTAGGAGCAGTGTAGCACTACTTTTACTTTGCATTCCCCTTTTCTTTCTTCTTTTTTCTTCTTTTCTATCATTTATCTTTTTTTTGCTTCCCTTACCCCCAACCTCCAACAGGAGAACACTTTGTATCAGCGCAACCTAACTTGAAAAGAAGCAAGGGCTGCACTCTTCTGCGTTATAGGTTTTTTTTTTCAGACAAACATTTCCAACAGGCACACACGCCTATACCAATAGATGATGTCATTACTGACCCCATTTAAACTAACACGCCAAGGATGACAAGGTGACTTCTAAAAAATAGGTCCTCCTATCGCAACATCGGCCAGCCTGTCTGAAGCACTTCTACTGTTCACCCTGATTACCCCATTAGATGTTTCCATCTGTCGACTCACATCTTCATTTTGGATAACACTAAGACGAGCTTACATTGATGAATACGCACGAAAGTTTAGTTATGTATCATGTATCAGATTAAGCAACTGTGTTAAAAAATTATTGATAGCTTGCTTCCAGGCTTTTTATACTGCAGCTTGAAACTTCGTAATGTCTTCTATGCACATGAACCAGATTGACAACGTAATGCACAACATGCTTAAGAATACTGCGAGGAACAAGATAACGACAAAACGACCAGCCACCCAAAATTTTCGCTGTATATGTTTATAAAATGTTCATGTACCCCAAACGAGGTGCTTATGATACAAGCCGAAAAAACCTACAAGTAGGGCCTTGGAGTCTTCTGGAAGTAGACGTGTTGCATTTTTTTTGTAGAGGGCTTTACACCCATAAGTGAGGAACAAAACTCCTGTATAATGAAGAATGTTGGCAGCTATCAGTTATAGAAAAACCTAATGCAGCTAATCTTCCCCAACACATCTGTACATTTAGAGAGGCAACGTAGCTTCTGTGATTGTGGCAGTAACTCCAACAGAACCAGTGCGAAAATTGGCACTACTTGGCTAGACAAATGTCCAAACATGCCTGCTTGACTCCCTCTAGCCATCCTGGGTGAATCTGACACATGATTTCTTAACTGCTGGCTGGACAAAAACAAAACCACTGAAGCACTCACAATACACAGCGTGAAGTTCCTCTGGAGTGGTCAACTTCGTCTTCTGCGATGAAAGAGCAGCACAGTGTACTGATAAGGCACTCCCTGCAATGGTTTTCAATGCCACACAGTGACCTTGCTGTTCCTGTCGAAGAGAGCTTCGGGAGCTTGGAGGGTGCTTGCTCTTTTCTGGGGGCTGCTGCCGCTCTTCGTTTTCTGCTCAAGGTCAACCTGCATAAAGTTGTAGACGAGGCTTTAAGAGTTGCATATAATGATATACAAATTTTCGCTGAACACACATTTTCTCGTGGCACACTGAGGAATTTCTTATAAAACTTAAGGCCTCGCATATGCAAACATTTACAATCGATTCGAAGATGCACTCGACTCTAAAGAAGCAAGTTTGTTATGTAGTGTATATAAAGAAAGGTCATTCAGCACAACCACAACTACCGTTGCACACGAAAACGACATTTTACACAATCCTGTTTATTTACATGGTCCATTTTATTTTATTTACACGGTCCATTTTACACGGTCCTGTTTTACACGATCTGGTCAGCATGAACTCTTCAACCGGGCACCATATAGGTTGAAAGACACACACAGACTTTGAGACAAACCTAGTTTCCCGTGGAGCAATCTCTTGCACTATAACAACACATCTCAATCTAGTTAGTTGGTCAGAACGAGGTGAAAACAGCTCACACTTGAAAAGCACGGGCAGAAGGAATGACGCCTGCACCCTGTGCTTTCTGTACATTCTCGTTGAGGATGCAGTTTTCACCTTATTCTTATGCAATTTCGCATTTATAACATTGTTCGCTGTATAATCTTTGTGGCGTTAAAGTGTGTGATACCGTCATGTGTATCCCATGTAATTTATAAAAATAGAATACAAGATAGCTTGATTCAAAAATAACAAAGTGCATTCAGCGCCATGTCCTGTAGCCATTCTTTAGGCAAGTGGCAGAATGATTTATTCTTCAAAACATATCTTACTTGTAACCACTACAAGAGCTAACTCGTACACTGGCACATTCTGTTTGCCTCTTAAGATTATAAGGTACCTTTTTTACACCAGAAAATCTTCAAGAAGAATAGAAGTGTTGTAATTGTGAAGAAAGAAAAGTAGAAGGAAAAAATGATATTGACTGATTTGTGGGGTTTAACGTCCCAAAACCACCATATGATTATGAGAGACGCCGTAGTGGAGGGCTCCGGAAATTTTGACAACCTGGGGTTCTTTAACGTGCACCCAAATCTGAGTACACGGGCCTACAACATTTCCGCCTCCATCGGAAATGCAGCCACTACAGCCGGGATTCGAACCCGCGAACTGCGGGTCAGCAGCCGAGTACCTTAGCCACTAGACCACCGTGGCGGAGCAGGAAAAAAAAGAAGATAACCTGCCCTGTACAGGGACCGAGCCTGCGAACTTCGAATAACATGTCCGATGCTCAATCAACTGAGCTACCATGGCGGCTATCCCTCTTCCATTTTGTACGGTATATATGTGCATTTATACATGGAAGAGTCAGTCAGCGCTGCCTGTTACCATAATGGCGAGTGTGGGACACCTCTTTTTGCCTACTGGCAATTACATTACGATTGCAATTACGTTACGATTACTTCCAATATCCCTATACTTCTTTGGCAGCATTATGCATCTGTCCGTTCTCAGAAAATCTGCTAGTCACAGGAGGAGGCAATAGTTCGCCTTCCCACCTAAATGCATGTACTTGAACACATGCACAACTGATCAAAAAAAAAAAACAAAAACAAGTCACACACCGCTAAGATTACTGAGATTCACTGTTTCAGATTCATGAGTAAAGGAAAGAACTATAAATTTGAGGGTTTGTTGTCTTTGTTGAACACATTATAATGAGAACTAGCAGAAAATGATGCCAAACAAACTATAGGGGATGTTATCAAAAGTAACTTTAACAAAATTGTGAGAAGAAAAGTGAACAAAAACGTAACTTGGCAACGTTTTTTGACAATTGAATTGACTTTACTTTTTATAACATCCCTTTATTTTACTGGGTAATGTTGTCGGGTAATTCTCATTATTAGAGTGGTGAGTAGGCTGACAAAGAAAGTATATGGCATTGATACTTCTTTTGAACACCTAAAAGTTTGAGGAACTTAAAAGAGTGGAAGCTACTTTGAGTAGACCCGAATATTTAGTTGGAGCAAAAATAAAAACGTACACACATTTTTACCGGGCTTTTTAACCTATTTTGAGACATAAAAGTGTATGCTGCCAGTAATGTTAAGTACCATTACTTTTGTCACACTATGCACTGTAGCAGGTGTAGTTAGAGTGGTGATAGTGAAGGATTAATCAAGCACGCCACCAACTGCGTTCACATCAATGGTCGCGTATTTTAAAAATAAACCTGCTGTATAGTAACAAAAATTTTATAGCATTTATGATTTTATCCAAATCAAGTTAAACCGACTCGGTAAGCAAACCACTTGCATAAAATCAAAAGGCATAAAGTGATTCATGTATTATAACTATGTGAACAATTTCAGCAATGCAGGGCAAAGTGACAACAGTTCTATTAAAAACCCCTCTCATTATAACATGCATGAAAAGCACCACACCAGAATATTTTATAGTGCATGTAATATCGAGACTACTAGACTGTCTATTGACCTTTTAGAAGAAGGGTATCTCCTTCACATTCAAGGGGCAACCACTTAGCCTTTTCCTGAGCTTTTCTGTGAATAATTCCTGAATTTCAGATATCATTAGGATTGATTTAGAGTAAACAGATTTTGCTTACGCATTGAAACCTAGTTCAGTATGTAACTGCAATTATGGGTGCCAAACCATCCCCAAGTAATTTTTAACATTTAACTTATTTTTTAACTGCAGCAGCACAACTAGATATGGGTGCCCAAAAAGTAGCAAGAAACAATACGTTTACCTCTTTGAGCCTTTTGGAAGTGTTCAGCTTCTCAGTGCTCACCTTACAACATTTTTTTTTAAATACGTGTTTATATGCCCACTGCTCTTGTTCCTTGTACAGTGAGGAGGAGCACATGGCAAGAAGAGACAAGAAAGAAGCATAGCGAAAAAAAGCGAAATAAGCGAGGACCTCTTTTGTATCGTACAATGTGTGTAACATTACTATTGCGACAACATATAGACAAATTATCACGGCTATGTATCCATTGTAGAATCATACACAGCTGCAACACCACGACTAAATTTCAACCTTGTGTTGGTTTAGGATCCCTTTATAGTGGCAAGCTAATAATATCTGCATTAATTTGGCACATACTAAGATGCAGTGAAATGTGATATGGTAATCTCATTTAGAATGCACGTCATGTGGCTTCATTGTATATGTGGCCACAAGTAACTCTGGTTGCAAAGCAATATGGCAGAGCCTAAACAGACGTCACCAACCACTCCAATTTAAACTTGCCTTTGCTACTTGCCCATTATCATCCCAGCAAAAAATGAATAATTGAATCTGCTACAGATAAGTGCTAGCTTATGCTAAGGACCAAGTATGAAGGGTGTTTTGTCATTATTGAGATCAGTTATTTGTTCAAGAACACTTGCTGTCAAACACAAATACATTGCTGTCAAAGCATCAAGACTCAAATATAAAGCAAAAAGAAGTGTCTCTTTAAAAATTACAGGCCACAAGGCAAGATAAATATTTGATATACTTGGGATGTAAGGCACGCACAAGAGGTGCTGCCATATTATACTTTTCGTTGTGTTGAAACCTGCTTGCTTTACTCACCCAACACATCTGTAAAGATGCCGTGAAAACATCAAGGAGCTGATGCAGCAAGGTTGAACACATGTCCAGGGATTCCACCATTCCTAAGCAGCCCTACAGCCTCCACAGTCCTGCAACCATTTGTAAGATAAATATAGTTCTACCCAAAGTTCTTGGTTTACAGACACACATGCAAGACGCATAACCACTCTATAGGAAGTTTGCTGGATAATGCACTGGGTAGCAAAACGGATGCCAATATCAAGTATCCCGGCCTGCCGCTTCTTTCTTTCCGTTATTAATTAATCAATCCATGGTTATTAAATGTTCCCCCAATGTGAAGTGTGCTGGCAGTCTGGCGAAGAATTGCAATGTATTTAGAACACAGTCCCATTCATGGCAAGTAAGCATGCAATAGCGTTTTGTCAGCTCTTCGAGAAAAGAGCATGAAGGTTAGCTAAAACCCATGTTTTTTATAAACACCATTCAATTTGATATAAAAGTTGTGAGCATTATGTAAAGGAACACGGATTCATGTTTAATCAATGATTTCTTATATAGTACTGATATGAATGCAACTAACTGAATATGAAACGATAAATTTTGCTCGAGAATTTAGAGTTATGAACACTATCGCACTTGCCTGCTGCATCTTGTCCAAAACAGCGGCAAGATAGGCTAGTTTGTGTAGGTGAGTAGTAAGGAGCAGTGCAAAGTAACAACAAGAAACACCAGTAACAACAGTATGGGGCAAGCACAGACTGCCAACTGTATAATTCATTACACAAAAGTTCGCCTGAATATCAGTCAGACAACTTGTGCAAATGAAGGTCCAGTTGGGCATGAACAAGTTACGAAATCAACAATGCCTGCTTTCACTAACTGGACCCTCATTCACATAAAGTATGCAGCGATAGGCCCCTACCGAGGTACGTCACAGCATGATGTCACTGGCACATGTAAAAGGTGTGGCTGGAAAAAAAACTCCCGCTGGTGGCTCAGCCCGGTACAGTCGTGCGGTGTTTGGGGCAAGTTTTAATTTTTCAAAGCTTACACTTCACGTTACAATGTCGACATTAGCTGTAGTATGTCTCAGCAAACATCCAGCTGTGTGGTAAACTGTGTGGTAAAATATTTGCCACGCTGTCTGTTTATCTTGAAGAAGTGAACACACGTGGTGGCCTGTGCGAGCAACAGCGGCATAGTCTTCAAAAATGTGCACTGTTGATTGCGGCATGTAGTGTGCATTGAAAGGTATTGAGAATATCGGTTCAACTGAGAATACTGAGTGTGGTGTGTGCAGTGTCAATAACAATGTGTCTGGTTTACGAAGACTAGCACTCATGGCAGGGACCGGTCGATGAAAAAACTTGATTCGACATTTTAGTCAAGGTAAATATGCACTTGACGTGACCATCTGCGAGTGGGTACATCTCGGTGTTTGCTCTGTGTGCAGAAAAAAATTGCAAGGTCACCGGGCTGGAAGATACCACTTGCTGAAGCTGCATGTATGAATCGCCCCGACGAGTACGCAAGCTCAATAAAATATAACTCGTTTTATCGAAGGCCTCATATTTCTTCATGTAATAAGCAGAGATTCTTGTTTCACATATACTCAGTACCTTTACCGCTCGATATTCATGAAGTGACAATGCAAACAACAAATTTGTGTGTTAGGTCCTAAGGGAGCAATGTAAATATGCAAATAAGTTGTAGGTGTCAGATGCAGCGATGTAACTGCAAAAAAGATTACGTATATATTTTAGGCTACAGGTTTAGAATCGCATACATCTCGGTGGTCTATCAGGAACGTCACAAACAACTTCCTTGCCAACCAGCCATCGCACAGAGGGAGGGAATGGCTGGCACGGTGCTCGAAGTGACGTCACACTATTTGCAAACATAGAGAGGTTTCTTACTTAGGCAACATTTAGCACAATATATTTTTTAGATTCAAGACTGTACTCATCCACATTGATCATACTGATGTCTTTTGTTGTTACTTTGTGCTGTGAGTTACTAGGCATTTAGTCACCATGATCTTTAAAAGCTAATTTCAGTGTTCTCTCTCATATTGCTGACAACTGTGTTGTTGCATAAATTGGGCAAAAAAGCAACACAGAAAGGCTGTCACAATCAATACACCAAAATGGGTATTCTCCTGCAAACAAAAGTCAGCACTGGTCCTGTCATTACCCGTCTTCCTTCTCTCTTTGCATTGTTTGTGCTGAAACAGCCAAACACCTGATGAGTTAGATGAGAAATATTAACGCATCAAAACTATAAGTGCTTGCATCAGCAACTACACAACAGCGTGATAACCGCACCCCTGCCACACAGCAGTGAAACATATTTTGAACATGCTGGCAGTGTATTATTTTATAAAAAGGAACTCTGGAAGATTACAAAATCTCACATTGTACATGCAAGTTTTCTTCAAAGTCAGGCGTACAATGTAGGAGCGGGCCGGTACATTATTAGTTACAAGCAAAGGCGTCTTGCAGGTACACATGCAGATTGCACGCACACCTCTCTCTCTCTCTCTCTACACTAGGCACACACATTATATCTTTCAACAAGCACACGCCACTGTTTAGGGGCATAATAACACTCTACCGTGAACGTATGCTAATCAACCCACTTAGGCGGTTGGCTAGGTGAATCGAGCCAAGTTACAAATTGTACCGCCCGCGAACGTAAACAAAATGCTGCTTTGCATGAAATGGCACTGCAGGCTTCGTTTAATCAACAACGTAGCAAGCGCCGTGTGCGTCTTCCTCACTACATTGCACATATGAAAAAATCGATCACCATACACATGCATGTTGCCGCAGTTGTCTCGAATTAGCTCCAGTAAGGCCGCGCCGATGCGCCATGGCTCTGCTGGCGTTAGCGTTATCAAAGCGAATCGGCAACCGCACTCGCAAAGGCGCGTAAGGTTGCCGTTTCACGACGCCTGGTTCGAGTGCAGCAACACACACTTGCACTGAGTGGCATACTTGGTCTACATAAAAAAGTGTCCCCCTTACCTTTAGTTTCTTTCACACTGTCCTGAGGGAAGCGACCACAGGCGTCAGCCGTCACCTCGAAGTCCTTCGAGCGCCCGCCCAACCCGCCGATTCCTTGGACGACTCGCACTTGATCCGCACTCGGACAACCGCGGGAATAGGGCGCAATCTTAGCACATCACACGAACGAGGAACGGCGCTTCCTTGCGTAAATTTAACATTTCGTGCTCTCGTGTGAAGCAGCGCGAACACATGAGACACGCACCGAAACGGCATGCCCACGAAACAAAAGAGACAAACAACATGTGGCTTTAGCTGTGAATGAATTTGACTTGGATAGCTGTGTGAAAAAAATAAAAAACATCTGTCGCTGCTATAATCTGAAAAAAAATGCATGTTATCTGGCAAAATAACTTTAAAAGTGATAAACGGTTATTCAAAAAACAAGTTACAACTTATGAATATTTTCGCAGGTCTTTGTTTTGTTTTTGTTCTAGCAGACGACAGCATCCTACTGCTTCTACGACAGACGTAGTGCGGTTTCACGTTCGGTGCGTGTTGCCGACGCAAAGCTCAACAGTAGTGATATCAGAGTTATCAATTCTCAATGAATCATAGGATGGCTACAAAGCAGTAACATTTTGACATAGTGCAGTACGCAATCTTTCAAGGTATGACATTTCTTTGCTCTGAAGCAAATCGAAGCAAGCCGGCCGGCGCAATCAGCTGATGTCACCGCTACGCGAGGCATGGTCGTGCGCAATAGCGTCGCGCCCCGCGCTCGATTTGTCATCAAGCGATAGAGCTACTAAGTGGAATACAGCTAGATGCAGGGATTAATGGCGTATCACTCTAATTCCCTGTGGTGGCCGACTCAATCGCAAGAGAGCCCCGGGAAACAACCTTCAACTGCTCAACCTTGTGTGTGGGTGTAAAAATACTTGTTTTCATCCGCGGCGGTGCAGCAATCTATAGTTTAAAGACATGCGAAAAGCATGTGACGTATATACAATCCCAAAACATAAGCACACAACAATAGATACGATCGCATATCGTACATAAATATGCCAACACATGGCGTGTAAAAAGCAAATTTATATACATAACCTAAACACCAAGCTGCCTTCAGCGCGAATAGCTCAGCAAGCTAACGCACTCAGTTCACGTACGCGAGCACAACTAAGCGGCGCAGGTTCGAGTCCCGCGAAGTTAATTTTTTTGTTTTTTTTCAACGTTTTTATTGTACTGCTATCTTTTCTAATGCCTTAGGTTCTAAAACAAAATAAAAGCAATATAGCGTTCAAGTACGTATGTGGGACTGTGTTTTTTGCGCAACAGTTATTATAAATTTTATTTTCATTATTATTTTTTTATTTATTTCATAATATAAAAAAATTAAGGACTAAGGGGAACAATGGGTCTGCTTGATTGTGAAGGGACTCGAGAAGTGAGAAAACTCAAACCAAAAAATTTATTTGAGAAAAACTGAGCATTTCACAGCCAGACCAGTTTCTTCAAGGGTAGGCCCTAGGTATGCGCGAGACTTGCTATATGACTCATCTCAAGCTGTGGCAGATGAGGGAAGGCAATATCACCGAGAAGCAGTTCCAAAATATATTTTGGTTGATGTTTTTTTATTCCTCCAAAATAAGGGCTGCACAATTGTGATCAAGCCAAACCAAGAATTGCGGGCACGAAGTCATTAGACAGAAAATGAATAATGTTGATTGTTTGAAAAATTCCCTTAATAAAAGGAAGAGTTATGGAGTGCTACGTAGCTTAACTCACAGTAGGAATTTTATGTATACATATAGATAGTTTAAAATGGACAATGTTGCACACACAGACATTGGTTAAATTTCTTTGCAGCACAGTTGAAGCATCCATGAAGAACTGAAGCATCAAGAGAAGCTCATGCGTCCTCACTTTATTGCGCTTTACATAGCTTGTATGCGTCCATGCAGCCATGGTATGATATATTTTAAAGCATTTGTTTAACCTATAATCTTCTTATTCATTAAAGCTGGCCCATTAGTTGTGTCTTATGTAGCACTACAATTGAAGCGTAATCTGCATGGTGGTCTGAAACGATGCTTTTGACAATCTCAAAACGACCCAGCTCTATACACGACCATCCGTGCATCAGTGATAAGCACCATTATGTGTTTGTACATATCAGTTGTGCTCTCATACTTAATTATTTTTCTGACCACTCCCTCTGCCCCTACCTCGTTTCTGTCGTGAAGCTGTGGCAAGTCGTGTATAGCTGTATTTATATTGTAGGAGCACATACTATCAATAAAAAATTATTTTTAGGCTACATGCAATTAGTTTTCATAGATTTTTATTTCTTTTGTCGGTGCTCAGGAGAGCTAAGCTCATGGTCGATATTTTAAAATGACATTTCTCTTTGCCGATGTTAATGAGAACAGTTTCATTAATATTGACAAGTTCATTCACATTGAATTTAGTTCTCATTATTATTGTTTCTACAAAAAAAAACGAGCCCTTGAAGTTATGCTTTTTTTTTGCTTGATTTGTTTTCGTGTGACAGCATGCAAGTAAAATGACAGTTATTGTAATTCCTTGTGAATGACACATTTTCCGTGTGACAGACTTTAGCACCTAGTCATCTGCAGAAGTGTTAATCATTCTGGAAAAGGGTGAACAGCGGTGACTGACAACACAGACTAGGCTGTGTTATTCTTTTGTACTATATATGTCACTGTACATTCATTTATAACTTTATAGAGCTCGGATTTCCTGCTTAAAATGTGGCAACAACTGTAGAGTTTCCACATTTTTGCAACAATCCACATGCCTTTCATACACTATTGCACATTTTCGTAAGCACCTTACAAAATCTGTATATTTCCGTAAGACCTTACATTCTGCATTTTCCTTATGAAAGCTTCTGTACACTCCATACACTTTCCTTATCCTTCCATCATGAACTCTCCGTATGCTCCATAAGTTTCCTTATCTTTCCTTAGCCTTCCGTATACTCCATAAAAAGCTTTCCATATATGCCATACATTTTCCTCATCTTTCCGTATACTCCATAAAAAGCATTCCGTATACGCCATACAATTTCCTTATCCTTCCTTATACTCCATAAGAAGCGTTCCGTAAATGCCATACAACTTCCGTATATGTCCATAAAACTCCATATTTTTTCCGTATGTAGCATAAGGAAATGTTACGGAGTCCATATATTTTCCGTAAGATTTCATACGGAACGTTTCAGTAGGGTCGGTCGGTCGGTCGGATGGATGGACAGACGGGCGGACGGATGGACAGAGGGACAGATAGATGGATACGCTCCAAGTCACCGAAGTTCGCTATAAAATGCTTCGCATTTAAGTAAAAAGAAGCATACGATACTCTTGTCCCGTGAATATTGCTCGATGCGCGAACTAATTTTATCACTGGTAGCTCAACATTTCGTTGCCCGAAATAATACAGCACTAGGAATACATATATGGAGAGACTACCCCCAGTCTGTACTATAACTAAATGATCCTGCTGTTTCAGTTGATGTTTTCGTTTCCTTTAGACAATCATATGTTCTAATTTCAGATTCGTACTTCTTCCTGATGCATACTTAATGGTAATTTTTTTGGAATCACCAACTCTTATTTTGCGGTAGTTACGGCCCCGAAACAAAACAACTAACTTTATTTCTCGCAAAGAATATCTTGCACGATGCAAATCTCTTCTAATTCAGAAGTTGAGGGTAAAAAAAGAAAGAAAAAAAACATGTAGAAAACTGAAAAATTGTGAGAATCCAGCGTTGCCATCTAGTCGTCCGTCAGGAAACTTTCCAACATAAGAAATAACGTGGTTAACCGGTAATAACTGTTATTGCGAGGAACGTATGTTTATTATGGAGCTCTTGCAAGTAACACAAGGTGCAGATAAAAAGTACTTTGGTAGTGAGCAGTTTTCAAGAGCAATGAAAAGTCACAATGAGCGTCAAATGGAATGGTCCATCTGCTTGCTTTCATTACGAAAAGAAAGCAAGGCAATATATAGCTGCTTCTCAGAGTAGGTTCGACAGACACTGAACGAGCCAACTTTTCTAGATTCAGCCCAGCAGCCCCTTCGCCCTTGTCTGTGAGCCACATTTTCATACTTTAATGTACATCATTTCCTGGCTGTGGATGAGGAACGGAGCGAATCGAACATTCACGAAATCAATGGTGAAAGTTACAAAGATATCTCGAGTGATTTACATATATTGGCTCAGTGATTTAATTTACATAAGTACAGCCAATGTTACATTGAAAGAAATATGTTAGTTTTATTATTTAGCGAAGGCCATAAAGTGTATTTGCAATTTCACATTTCTCTGCGTTCTGTAATAATCAGGTTACTTTTTGAGCTAATAGTTATGAGAAACAGAGAGGAAAATATTTATGGGGTGTTGTGTCGTTAAGTTATTATTACCACGACTTTCATATAATAAGCCTAAATAAACAATTGTGCCTCATTCTTTCCTTTCTGTACTGCGGTGATGCATTAAACGCTTGTTATTCCTTCTGTTTCTGAAGCATAATCAGTGTTTTGAGCACATTTATATGCAGTGAGAACATCCCTGACCATCTTAGAAGATAATTCCTGTGGAAAGTGTTCATTGTGTATTGTGTGAAAATACTCTGAAAAGATTAACAATGATTGTTGTTTCTTCAAGCGAAAACACTATGACACCAACTATTCCAAGGTTGTACATTTCCTCGAATTGACCTCTAGCCACTGGAGCTCGGTGGCAGCAGGTGTGACATCACAACCTCTGGTCCGCTAAGGAAAGACGGCGCAGCTGTATTCGTTATGAGTCTCTTAACTATGGCACCAAGTGACTAGGCATGGGTTTACCTCACGTTCAATGAAACGCTGTGTCCGTAGTCTTCTGAAAACGAAGGCACATGTGCGTATCACTTGTCTCGCAAGATTTGCAAAAGATAAACCTGCCTCAGCCATTTTTACCGACCATACACGAAATACTTACCTGTGGTCTCTATTCCACTTGAAAAAAAACCGAAGGCGCTGATGTTAAGTCTACATGGTATTTCAAAGCTCTAATTGAGAAGATGTTCTAACGAGTTTAGTGTCTGGCATTTAGGTACATTTGCAATATGTATTGTCATGTTATAAAATTAAAGTCAATAAAATCCTGGTTATCAGTACGTCAATTGCAATCGAGCCGAACGTCTTCGTTCTCTTCTACTAGCCGCTGAAAACAAAGTTCCGCCAATCACACAAAAAGAAAACAGGCTTGCACAACAGGCGAAGACCCACTGTATGCTCGTGTCATTACTCCCCTTCTCGAAAGCCATCGCTTCAATGCTATTGAAGTTGTAAAGGCTAGGGCAAGCGTTCAGCGTGATTGATATGGCTTCATCCTAGAGGCGTGGACGACGTCTGGTTCTGGTGCACGACGAGAAGATTGTGGGCTGGTGTCAAGAATAACTCAGTCGTTCACATCGCTGAGGCGTTCGAGATGTATATAGGGCCCGAAGTAAGGACGTAGGAGTTTCTCGGACTTGCCGCTTTGGCGGACGGGAGTCCATAATCGTACGTTTTTCTGAGGGTTCGTACGTCACTTCTCTATGATGAAGGTTATACCGGTAAGCGTCGAATTGTTGCTGAGAGCGGATTCCAAGCTTGGCTAGCTTACGAGCTCCTTCGGCATGCTGAGCATATTCAGCAGCATTTTCTGTGGTGGTCACAAATGGGTTAGGTCACAAATGGATCATGAGTTCTCACAAATGGAACATGTGTTCTAACGTGATAACTTCGCGGTTGTGAAGCAAGATGAAATGTGTGAATCCTGTAGTCACCCGGACGGTGGTGGTATATGCGGAGTTACAAATGGTAAAACGCTGTCTAAATTTTTGTGAGCCACGTCCACTTACATGAAGAGCATGTCAGCAATGGTTTGGTTGAGCCGTTCAGTGAGGCCATTGGTTTGCAGATGGTATGCTATCGTCCGGCAATGAACGGTGGCGCAAAGTGTCAACACTTTTTCTAGCAGGTGGGTGAGGAAGGCGGCACCTCTGTCGGTAATAGCCACTACCGGTGCTCTATGACGACGTACGACAGCATGAATGAAGACGTCGGTGACATCATTAGTGGTTTTTGCTAGGCAATGGGTGTTTATATGTATTATTTAGCGTTGAACCTTAAACTTCAACTGCTCCAATGTAGAAAAAAATAGAAGCTCATCCCCTATCATGAAGGAGAAAGCGAAGCTTCGCATTACCGTATCTCATCTCCTACTTTTATTTCCTTCTTCCTTTCTTTCTTTCCTTCCTTTCTTATTTTTTTCATTTTCTTTCTTTATTTTACTTTTCTTCTGTCTTTTTAGTTTCGCACTACCCTATACCATACCTCATAACACTTTTTTTTCGCTTCACTGCCAGGAATCACATGAGACGTACAATAATGAAGCGTTCCAATAGTCGTTAAAGTCTTTCTCAAATCAGTGAAGTGCAGTTCAGCGTATTTCACCACCATATAATATTCTGTGCACGCATGTTTTCTTTATCTTTAGTGGACGATTTACGAAAATTGGGGCAAATGCAATTTATTTGGCACGTACCAACCGGAGCTTTCACTCACACCGACAACAATGGAAGCCATACAATAGCAGCCCCCCTTGAATGCTTGAGGATTCAGGTTACTGTGTGTTCTTTTATTGTAGACTGACTAGTAAGTTGGCCCTATCTGTGCTGTGCACAGAGAAGTTTATAGCACACTAGTATAACTGTCCAGGTGAGTACAATGACACCATCGCTAACAAAAATACTTATTGGCCCTCTGAAGCAAGAAAGCACAAGCGCGATGGCACTCAGACGCCAGCTCAGAGGGCGGACCTATGATGGAAAAAAAAAACAGGCTACGTTGACACAGATACTGACATACATTAGTCTGGAATAAGTGCTACCTTTAAGCACAAACCATAAGGAGATCATGCATGTCGCCACTTTAAGCCAGCTCATTCTCCGTATATTATTCGCAGCCTCATGCAATTATAGTCTAATAAACTGTTGCACTTACAGTTGGATTAATCACATCGCTAATGCAAAGCTACTACTAATGTACGTGCACTTCTCACTTTTATATTTGAGAAAGGCTCATGGTGCGCTACATGTTTACAAAAAGTGGTCAAGCGATAAAACATCGTATTGGATTTTCAAGCCGCCAAGATTTCGCCTAAAGCTTGAAAAAAATCATCATAGGCTTAAAAGAAAATGTCGTACCCTGCTCTTTAGAGCTACGCATCTCCGCGTCAGTAAAAAATACATCTGTTTACGATGTCCACTCGTTCTTTTTCCGATAAAGCTTTCGTTGCACGCTCTAGTATGAGTTCAGGCAGCCGTGAGCACAGAAGTTCGCTCCTGCTGTATTGCACAAATTATATGCTGTATTTTATATTTTTGAGAGAAAAACCGTGATCTCAAATAAAGCATGCTTGATTTGTGGGGTTTGTTCAAAAACCACGATATGATTATGGGAGGTGCCGTAGTGGAGGGCTCTGGAAATTTCGACCACCTGGGGTTCTTTAACCCCAGGTGCCCCCTGGGCTCAGATTTGGGGGCCCGTGCCCCCAAATCTGAGCCCACGGGCCTTAAACATTTCCGCCTCTATCGAAAATGCAGCCGCCACAGCCGGGACTTGATCCCGCAACCTGCGGGTCAGCATCCGAGTGCCTATATGCTAGACCGCCACGGGGGGGTGAATGAAATGAATCATGTAGATAACAATCCTAAAGTACATAGTATACTGCTGCATCAATATGTCGGCAGGAGATATTTTTGTCCTTTTCCGCAGACCGAGGTATTTGCAAAGTTTAACTGTGAGAGGACTCGCACACTCTGAAGTGTCAAAAACTTGAAAGCTCCCGAAGACAGCATTGTGTCAATATTTACTCTAAAAAACA
Organism: Rhipicephalus microplus; assembly: GCF_043290135.1. NCBI lineage: Eukaryota > Metazoa > Arthropoda > Arachnida > Ixodida > Ixodidae > Rhipicephalus > Rhipicephalus microplus. The sequence goes on from NC_134701.1 coordinate 185,755,276, forward strand.
CTCTACTCTTTTCATATCGATACAGCCTGGCGCACAGATGAAGGCACACACGGCAAGTCGAAAGACTAGAGTTGATATTGACACCAGTGCGAAAGGCATCGAACTTCAAAGCATGAAACCCTCACTGGGGCGTAATATGTCAGAAACTTTGCTCGGGATGCGATGATCCAAACAATTGTAGATGTATCACTATATTTATGTGCTTGCAGTGTTAGTAATATTATTCAATATTACTGTCTTGAGTTGTTTCTGGATAGAAACGTTTTAATTTTCAACTGCCAAAAGAGTAGACATGAGGGTGTCTACTGCCTCTCGAGAAATTGTTGTCTGCACAAGACTCACAGCTTTAGGTAACTCCATAAAACATTAAAAAATTATGAACAATTTTTTCGAGGAAGGAAGTTACATGAAAATGTTTTGTTAATAAGCAAGTGGACTGGTATATCACTGATGCAGTCAAATGCTTGTTGCAAAAGCTCATTTATGAATTAAATAGGCGTTGCTCACGCATGTTGCCACCTCAAGAGAGCTTATCCTTCGTGTAAATTTTAAAGCCCAGGCTTAGAAATTTTCAAGTTTTGCTGGTATTGAAATATATGGGCACAATTGTACGTTTTGCTCAAAAACTAACAAGTTAGTTGTACCTAGCTAACTATATTTTATTCATCATCGTCATCATCATCATCAGCCTGTCTACGTCCATCGGAGGACAAAGGCCTCTCCCATGTTCCGCCAGTTAACCCGGTCCTGCGCTTGCTGCTGCCAATTTATACCCTCAAACTTCTTAATCTCCTCTGCCCACCTAACCTTCTGTCTCCCCCTAACCCGCTTGCCGTCTCTGGGAATCCAGATAGTTACCCTTAATGGCCAGCGGTTATCCTGTCTACGCACTACTTGCCCAGCCCATGTCCATTTCCTCTTCTCTATTTCAACTATGATATCCTTAACCCCCGTTTGTTCCCTAATCCACTCTGCTCTCTTCTTGTCTCTTAAGGTTACACCTACCATTTTTCTTTCCATTGCTCACTGCGTCGTCCTCGATTTGAACTGAACCCTCTTTGTAAGTCTCCAGTTTTCTGCTCCATAGCTAAGTACCGGCAAGATACAGCTGTTATATACCTTCCTCTTAAGGGATAGTGGCAATCTACCTGTCATAATTTGAGAGTGCTTGGCAAATGTGCTCCACCCCTTTATTATTCTATTATTCTTCTAGTTACTTCAATCTCGTGGTTCGGTTCCGCGGTTATTACCTGCCCTAAATAGACATAGTCTTCTACAACTTGAAGTGCCCGATTACCTATCTCGAAGCGCTGCTCTTTTCCAAGGTTGTTGTACACTACTTTCGTTTTCTGAATATTCATTTTAAGACCCACCTTTCTGCTCTCCTTGTCTAACTCCATAATCATGAGTTGCAATTTGTTCACTGAGTTAATGCAATGGTACCCTCCATTAACCCCTATCCCTAGCTGTTCCCATTCTAGGCTTCTGAAAACCTCCTGTAAGCACGTGGTAAATAGCATTGGGGAGATTGTGTCTCCCTGCCTTACATCCTTCTTCATTGGTATTCTGTTGCTTTCTTTATGAAGCACTATGGTAGCAATTGATTCCCTGTAGATTTCTTCTAGGATGTTTATATATACTTCGTCTACGCCCTGATTCCGCAGTGTCTGCATGACGGCTGATATTTCTACTGGATCAAACGCCTTCTCGTAGTCTATGAAGGCTATGTATAGTGGTTGGTTATATTCTGAGGATTTCTCTATTACCTGATTGATAGTATGAATGTGGTCGATTGTGTAGTAGCCTGTTCTAAATCCTGTTTGTTCCTTTGGTTGAATGAGTTCTAATTTTTTCCTTATCCTGTTAGTAATTACCTTTGTAAATAGCTTGTATACTACAGAGAACAAGCTTACCGGCCTGTAATTCTTCAAGTCCTCGTCATCTCATTTCTTATGTATTAAGGTGATGTTAGTGTTCTTCCAAGACTCTGGTACTCTTCCCGTCAGGAGACACCTCGTAAACAGGGTGGCTACTTTTTCTAACACAATCTGTCCTCTATCGTTCGGCAGATCTGATGTTACCTGATCCTCACCAGCAGCTTTGCCTCTTTGCATGCTCTCCAAAGCTTTTCTGACTACTTCTATTATTACTGGTGGGGTGTCATTTGGGTTACTGCTAGTTCTTTTAGTAATAAAGTCGTGGTTGTCCCGGCTACTGTACATATCTCTGTAAAACTCCTCCGCTATTTCAATTATCCTATTCATATTGGTAGTTACGTTGCCTTCTTTGTCCCTTAGTGCATACATCCAATTTTCGCCTATCCCAAGTTTCCTCTTCACTGCTTTGACGCTTCCTCCGTTTTTCAGAGCGTGTTCATTTCTCTCCATGTTATACCTTCTTACACCGCATACCTTACGCCTATTAATGAACTTTGAAAGCTCTGCCAGTTCTATTTTGTCTGTTGTACTTGAGATTTTCATGGCTTGACACTTCTTAATGTGAGTCTTCGTTTCCTGGGAAAGCTTGCCAGTGTGCTGTCTAACTACCCTGCCTCCAACTTGTACTGCCCACTCCGTTATGATACTCGTCACATGATCATTTATTGTATCTACGCTAACGTTGGTTTCCTCACTAAGAGCCGAGTACTCGTTCTAAAACAAGACTGAATTCCTGTACTTTCTCTCTCAGTGCTAGCTCATTGATTGGCTTCTTGCGTATCAGTTTCTGTCGTTCCTTCTTCAAGTCTAGGCGAATTCGATACTGTACCATCCTATGGTCATTGCATCGTACCTTGCCAACCACTTTCACATCCTGCACGATGCCTGGGTGTGCACTCATTATAAAGTCTATTTCGCTGTTATTTTCGCCATTAGGGCTCCTCCATGTCCACTTTCGGTATCCTCGTTTTCGGTAGAAGGTATTCAAAATACGTAAATTATTGCGTTCTGCGAATTCTACTGATAGCTATCCTCTAGTGTTTCTAGTACCAATGCCATAATCTCCTACTGCCTGGTCTCCAGCCTGCTTCTTCCCTACCTTTTCATTGAAGTCTCCCATCAGTAGAGTGTACTGTGTTTTTACCTTACTTATTGCCGATTCCACGTCATCGTAGAAGCTTTCAACTGAAGTGTCATCATGGCTGGATGTAGGCGTGTAAGCCTGTACCACCTTCATCTTGTATCTTTCATTCAGTTTAATCACGATACCTACCACCTTTTAATTAATGCTATAGTATTCCTCTGTGTTGCCAGCTTTGTTTCTGTGAATTAGGAACCCCATTCCCAGTTCTTTTCTGTCAGCCAAGCCCTGATAGCAAAAGACGTGCCCATTCTGTAGAACCGTATAGGCCTCATCGGTCCTCCTAACCTTACTTAGCCCTATTATAAACCATTCAAAAAAACGCAAGTTTTTTTCAGCTACCAATTTTTTATTTTCGCCTGTTTTGATAAGGTTAGTACCTCTACTGCTATGAAAAAAATAATGCAGGTCGAGACTTAACTGGAAATGCTTTAGTATTGTATCTAAAGAACACAAGGTGCCTGTTAAAAGGTTGAAAGTGTGGAGTCTTCGAGCACCTTGCCGCCGATAATGCGCCGTCGCTCGCCATTGTTGATCACATGAGTTGAAGAGTCCAGCCTCAATCTTGAAATAACAACAGTTCCTGTGGCTGATGCAGCGCAAAAAATAATAAAAAAGTAGCACTATTTTGCGCGTTTTTCGAGTGCCGCAGCAAGCTTATCACATGGTACGAATCGGGGACTGCCATTGGCTGCTGCGCGCCTGCTTGTGCTGTGAAACCTATTTGCGCGGTGCATGTCTTGTCAAGCAGTGAAGCTGAACAATGCTTTTCTCGTGTAATTATCTTCCTTATGAATGAAAAATGGCATTACTCGCAAGTGAAAGAATGTACGGCGTGCTCTGTGAGAATAGGCTACGAGCAGCTGGTCTGATTTGCGGCAGATAATTTGTTGGCTTGCAAAAGCCAATCCTTCAAAAGTTATTCACACCCATCAGCCGGAAAGTTCGTGATGCGGCAATGGATGACGTCAGCGCCAATCTTGCGGGGTCAAAAGAGCTCACAGTGAGAGAACTTTGAGTGAGAGAAAAGAGCTCACAGTGAGAAGCAGGGGCGACATTGCCATTATGTATACGACGGTATGTGGCACAAACGTGGCTGCAAAATGGCAGGACACTGGACATAGTTTGGATTTCGCAGTCCTGTCGAACTTCTTCCTAGCTTGCAGTTAGCACAAGGCTTTGGCAGATGGAACGGAAGTTTGGGAAGCGTTTCATGGTCCTGTCTGTGAGCAAAATGTCTGTGATGAGTCGGCTCGAAAACGCAGAGAGGAACAAACTCATAGTGCTGGCGTATTTTAGTCGCAGTGGCCACTACAAGAAGGATTGTTCTTTTTTGTGTGGAAAGTTCATTTGATTTATTCATACCTTTTATTAAAAAAACTTAATTTTAACTTTAAAACTCGTTTTTCTCAAATCACATATTTTACCATTTTTTTCCAATGTGCCCCTCTATTTTCGGGCACTTCTATTGCTCGGATCTGCATGAAACTTCGACCAATTTTTTTTCAAAGTATGACAAATGCAATTATCTTGTTTAAATTTCAATAATTTATAGTATAATAAAAATTTTTTGTATGCCATTACTAGAAGAGGTGATATATGGACTTTTTACTTCTATTTTCCACGTGTATTACATATTTTGTATGCGCTTCCTAATTAGTTATTTGCACTCTGCACCTTATTTGAGGTATTATGAACTATGAATAGTAAAAAATTATAGAAGTTTAGGGATGAAAAGAGGGGGGGGGGGCAAAAGGGTTAAGGTTTTCACTTTGTCATGTTTCAGAGCTAAAAGTGTAGTGTGTACCTTGCAAGAAAATAGAATGGAATAAAAAAAAACTTTATTTCAGTCCTGCAGGACACGCTTAGCGCGTAGCGGGCGTCTCCCACGTAGGGACCGACAGGGTGTACCTGGCGGCCGCTTCACGGGCCTGCTGGACGGCCCATTGCTGGTCGGTGAGAAGTGAGCTCCTGAGGGACCTCTCCCACTTGCTTGAAGTAGAGTTGGGGGGAGTTGTTCTACACTCCCAGAGCCTGTGTACGAGTGTCGCTGTGTGTCCACATAATGGGCATTTGTCGCTGGGGTATGCATGAGGATAATAAACGTGAAGCGTGGCAAGATTTGGGTACGTGTGTGTTTGTAATAGGCGTAGGGTTAATGCCTGCCGTCGATTAAGTTTTGGATGTGGTGGTGGAAAAATGCGGCGTTCCAGGTGAAAGTGCTTTGTTATTTCATTGTACGTAATTGGTGCATCCTGATTGGTATCTAACCCAGCTAGATGGGGTTGCCCTGTGGCGGTGCGGTCGGTAAGTGCACGCGCTGCATCATGGGCGATCTCGTTGATATTGGATGAGGCACCCAGCACCTGGCCGAGATGGGCGGGGAACCAGATGACAGTATGGTGCTTCAGGGCACTCGCGTCTGCTTTGCGCAGGATACGTATTGCCTGGTCGGAGATGACTCCGCGTTCGAAGGCTTTGATGGCCAGCCTGGAGTCACTGTAGATGAATTCCCGTTTGCTGTCGAGCATAGGTATAGATATAGCTACTTGCTCCGCTACTTCGGGGTTTTGGGTGAGGATTGTGGAAGAGTTAAGAGTCTGCTGCGCGGATGATACCGCGACCGCGGCGAAGGCTCGGTTGTTGTGATAGGCAGCGGCGTCCACGAACGAGACGTTGTCCGATTCCATGTGTATGCGCTTGAGAATTGCGGTCGCCCGCGCAAGGCGCCTGCCTCTGTTGTATTCGGGGTGTACATTTCGTGGAATGGGATCGATTGTAATCAGCATAGAAACTTCCATAAACAGCTCAAGTTTCATTGCTCTAGTGTGAATATTAAAAAAAGTGTCTTCGAGTAGCATCTCTCATTAAACGTTGCCAAGTTCAGGTTCCAATGGCGGCCTGTCCGGATCCAGAGATTCTTAGCACCCTCTGCTGCGTTGCAGATCTGATCGCCGCCATGGTCAGTTGCTTCGCAGCTGCTGGGGACTGAGAGCCGTGAGTAATTTTACGTATGCATATGGGAGGTAGTGGCCAGATACCGCACCAGGATGGCCAATCCTTCTCTGGTGAGGGAGTGCGTTCTCGGCGGTGGTTACCGGTGAGGCCGCACCCCAGGCCTCTTAATGCAGTTCCATCACCACGCGGATTTTTTTTTTGTCCGATTGGGAACTGCGCGGCACCGCGATTGCACTACGGACCTTTTGCTTGTGAGGCGGATGCTCTAACCACTACGCCATCGCTACTATAAAAATTTTATTCAACTAAGTTTAAAATTTCAATAAAAGAACTATATCGAGAGTTCTGCATATTGGCGAAACGATGCCACGAAGGTGGACGACAACCCGAGGGACCTCGCTGTTTTGTTATTTTTATGCCGTACCAACTAGCTTGGTTGTCAGTTCTTTTAAATAGAAAGGTATGGTCTATTTTGCAATGCATATTTCACTGATACACATATATCTGCAATAACGTGTCACTACTGTTTGTAGGCTCGTCGTAGATCCCCTATAAAACAAAATTGCGCTTGTGGATGTAGTGTGACCAGCAGTCAACTGACCTAATAACGGTGTAAGTAAAATCAATTTTTTAACTGATTGAGTGAATACTCGATTGATTTCTTTATTTATTATTTCATTGGTTCTATAAATGATTTAGCGAGCGATTAAACGAGAAAATGGATATTTGGTAACATAGCAGTCCTAGCTCAGACGCGAAACAAAAGTCGTCTTGAGCACTATGAAGAAACATGAGCACGCAGAACACACACAGGATGAACCTATTTATGCTGCTGTTTTTAAACTCACAAAAAATATGGCAAACACCATAGTATGATCTAAATAAACTAATATCTGTTAATATGAAGAACGCACTAAATAAGAAACAAATATTATCAATCACCAACCAGAAATAATATATTTCTGTTACTCCATGAATTAATTGTACTTTTGCAAAAACTGATGGTGAATTTTTAGAAAGACCGAAATATCGGTCACCAAAATGCGATGGCGAGTCACCCTCACTAAATTTTTAGCTTCACAAGTCCGGTCTTCTGCAGTCACCTTTGTGCATCCAATGCAATAAGAGTGGACCACTGCATCATTTCTTCATAACATTGAGATCAATTATTAATCAAAGAAAAAACTTATAGAAGAGCTGCTCTAAAAGTAGGGCTTAAATTTATTACATTTGGTGCTTTCTTTTCCTTGGGAGCGACCGTCGTAGATGTTAGCCATAAAAAGCGTTTCCGATGCCATCTCCGATTTTCTACACAAGGTAAAATGAATTGATTGCCAATGTTATATAAATCCGTCCTACTGTTGAATGATAAGCCTTTTGTTTTGATTTTTCATTCTTCATCTTTTCTTAATTAAGCTAATGAGTTCTTTCAAACGTTATCTATTGCTAAAGATTTCGGCAGCATAAACAAATTCATTTATATAACAAGGCACCACCCGTCTCATGGCTGATACTCCATAGTGGGTTGCGTAAGTTCGAAAAAGGGTCAATCAGCCAGCGATCCTTTACCTTTTATTTTCTTCTGAACGCGGCTTACTGTTGATAAAATAAACAAATATAAAATAGTGGCTCGTATTTTCGACGTATGATTGAATAGATTACGAACTTTTCGTCATTTTAATATTGGCTATAGCATAACATTTAATGAAACCTGTACTGTCAAGCCAGTTCATATTTTTTTTGTTGTCAATTATAGCCGCTGGAAAAAAACAATACCGAGCGCATAAAAAGAAATCAGGATACGTGTGTTTAATTTACCTAGGCATGACACAACTCATCGGAATATTGTTCTATGACCACAAAGGAACGATCACTGTAAGCGTGTGAGAATAATGTGTCGGGTGGCACCATGCTCAACCATAATGGGCTATTGTGTACGACCTACTCTACTGCAAGCACACTGTAGCGTTTAAAAAAAAGGGAATAATGTCCTGTGAGGACTGTGCCGCGTAAGGGAGTTTGTGAACAATGGGTGACACAAAAGCGAAGAATGCATGTGGGTGAAAGCCAGTACCGAGACATTGTGGAAGGAGTAGGCTTGAGGTTCTTGTGCAGGGAATGTCCAATGGAGCGCACTTAGCACTAGCACAAAAGGACCGTCGTGTCCTGCTGATGTCAGGTGGGGCTGTGTTGGTAATACGGCAGAAGCGCTTCCGTGGAGAGAGAGAGAGAGAGAGGGGGGGGGGGGCATAGCGAGGAAAGCAGAAAAAGATAGCAGTTCCAAAAAAAAGTGTATATGCAAGAACGCTTTGAGTGATGCGGGAAGTAAAAACAAGGGTAGGTAAATAATAAATGCAATCATGACTAAAAGTGAATGGTCATATAATTTAATAAGTATCCCTGATAGCATTAAATTCACGGTCGAATCTTCATATATTTAAAGCGGTTTCCTGTTTTTAGCGAGAAATGCTGCTTGTAAAAGAAAAAAAACCGACGACCGAACATTGCGTACATATTGTAAATATGTATTGTTTCCTTGGTCAAAGTTTAACTCGTGTTAAGTATTATATGATGAACAGTGACGTCTGCCTTCCTCCCACACGGCATAGGACCTCTTGTGTTCATGTGCTGCTTACTGTTCTCTAATGTACAGTTACACACAACGCAATGCAAAAAATACATGTAGTGGAATAATCGAAAGCACTGGTTACATGTATTTGAATTTGGTGGAAATGATTCATCACGGTAGAAGAGATGCTGTGGAGACATGGATGCAAGATAATGGCACTGCTGTTCACTGTTCTGCTATTCGGTTACTGCGGCGGTGCTTGGATTTTGTACGTATCCCAATACCATGTGACGTTTAGTGCACGGTTCATCACCGCATTTACAGATGCACAATCACTCAGTTGTTGAGAGGTGAGGAAGGTACGCCGTGGTCAGTAATGTTCGTTTGCAGTTACCTGGGGGCTAATGCCTTTTTTATAGTTAGTTGCCGTGAGCTGACAGGAAATCTGTAGTGCTAGATGTCGCAGTACTTTTCGGGTACACCTTCCTGTCCCCTTAGAGCGTGCTGTGAGAAAGCGCAGCGAACGTAAGCTTGGACAAAAGTGTTAGCAGCCTAATTTTAAATACTTAGCATGTCTTTGTGTATTGAAAGCAGTTTTGGTGTCTACCTAATTATCTACCTACCTATCTACCGCCCCCGTGTGCCTGCTCTCATGAACACCCCCTTCGAGTACCCCAAAATTAATACGGGAGAGTAAGATTGTTTGCAAATATGACGCGCTATTCATCACATGAACATGGTCACAATCTCATTGCGTATGTCGTAAAACATTTTCCAAGAAACAGTGGCACATACCCAGGGCGGGTATGTGCCACTGGTATGCGCGTATGGGGCACAGTTTATGGACATCTCATATCTATCCAGGAACGGCGAGAACATATTTGGGTAATTTTATCGCTTGAGCATTAAGAAAAAAGCTAACATAGGCAGGGTTGGTCGAACGAATGCAAAGAATATATGTCAGTGTCTAAGCAGGAATCAAACCGTAGTATTGCATGGCACTCAAGTATTCTGCCACGCTAGGTCTCAGAAATACTTTGCAAATAGGGCCTAATGTACGTGAAACGTCAATTTTGATCGCAGTACTAGCTATCAACATTGATGACCATTACATAGTCACGTGATCATATTTACTCCGGTGATATAGCCGTCTTGTCGTCTTAACGTCAATTCTAGTTAGGCGCCATCTACCGAGGTTGATTTGTGTAGCAGTGTTGAGGGCTACCATCCATCTGAGCTCTAGCGCAAACACAAGCGCTTCATACCAGCTTACCGGTTCTGGTGTCGCTAATATTCATGTTGCGGTCGGCATCATTAGGCAGCTGCAAACAACTGCTAATATAAAACATACGCGGCTGTTTAACGTATGTGTGTGCACGCATTTGTACAAATATTGAGCGCCACTTCATAACTTTTCGCTCAATAAGAAAAATAAAAGACATTCACACTGCACCCGAACGCTTGGCGTAACACTGATTACCAGGGTACGTTGGATCTGCAAAATTTTTTCATCAAGGACTTGCGACCCAGAATACAGAAGATCTACATTTCTGTTAGACTTTGTTTTGTATACGTTGTAAAAAGTTTTAATGCTCACTTGTGAAATGTTGCTTTCTGAAATTGTCGACAAGGTTCGTCAGACGATTATTTCCTCCGTATAAGTTGAGATGTCCAGTATTATTACTGTATCATCAAACGTATCAGCTTCTGTAGTTAAGATGCTAGACAACAATTTCTGTTTGCCTCTGTTGTCAGCTACACCAGCAGCGTGTACTGAGATTCTAGAATATTTTACGACATGGATGTCTCCATTTCAGCCGTTGTGTTGATGCAGTTTTTCTATTTTTAGAAATGGTGTCCCTTAATGGTGAGCAATATAGATATTTCGTAAAATGTCGGCAACCAAGGCGTATGGTTGCATTGTTGCTGGTATAATAAATTTTTCGTGATACAGTCGCATAACCTTTGTATAGCTTATTCTTCAATGCATCAACTGCTCTCTTTCAGAAACTTCAAAAATATTGTTTCCTTTATTTTGTGTACTTCTACGCGCTCCAGCTAGATGTTACGGAGACCTAGACATAGTAGGTAATTTGTGAAACCACGTTCAGAGATTTCTATGGCAGTCTGGACGACCTTTGGGATGAGGGTATTTAGTTTTTCAAGTTCTGCGCTTTTCAGGTCTGAGTGAGAGGTTCTACAAATAATTATACTCATGATTAGCGCTTGCATTATAACGATTGTGTCTTGTTATTTCAAGGAGTAGCTTTGTTTGATACCCATCAGTATCATATACAAACAAACAAGTTCGCGATATGCGTGGCAGCGACGTATGCATGCATGTGAATACGAATGAAGCTCAAATAGAATGAGTGAGCCGGATTCTTAAATTTAGCTCAATTCAAATCTGGTTCTGGAATTTAGCTTGTTTGCAGTCATGCCCTTGTTTTTGCTCTTATTATATGATGCCCAGATTACAAATATCAGTTGCTCAGATAAAATGCACGGTAACGCGTTTGCTATGCGGATATGCATACAAAATAACCTAAATTTCATACAATTTGACAAAGTAGCTCCATAAAAACCAAACGAACGCACATTGCAGACACAAGCACGCTCACCTTGTTGACACGCCTTTTAGGTAGGCACAACACTCCACGTTCAGTGTGCATGGGTAACCTGCTGCCTACCATGGTCTTCGTTTCCGGATAACTAGCGGTCACTGTGATGCAAATAAAACACTAACACCTATTTGAAGTTTTGTGATCTTGCTTGACTTCCTGACATGACTTTCATTTTAGTGATTTCTAGTTTTGAAGAATATCAATGAGAATCCATGCCAAGGGTTATTGAAAACTAACGAATTAAAAAATGACACCAGCCGATATTTTTACCATATCGAAATAATGCTCTACAAGGCTGTTACACAGATTGTTAATAGAAACACGGGAACGCAAAAAGATGCTACTCAATCACTGCCATAATTTAACATCAAGAAAGTTGCCGTAGGCAACGACATGCCTCTTGAAAGAGGACGACGTTACTCCTAAAGACGCGTTTATACTAGAGAGACAGGACACTGATTTAGGCCTGCGGGCTGTCTTTGGAAGTGTCTTTTCTCTTCTCGCCGGCCAATGAACACTGCAAAGGCACAAGCAGTACACAGGTGGTCTCTCTAAGACCCCGCCCGCATCTGGTCGTTCTCGCAGTCTTTCATTGGCCGATTCTCCAGTAACATAGAACGCGCACGCAGCGACACCGGCTAAACTTGCACACCTGCACTTCACTTTCAGCCATGCTCCCTGCTTCGGCCATTGTCCCTCTCCGCCTACGCAGCGCAGCCCCCGCCATACTTCACAGTGACAAGACAAAGAGGTAGTGGACGTTTGAAGCAAAGGCATGGCGCAAATTTTCGCTCAGTCACCGATCTCCCAAGGACAAGCTGACGGCAGGTCTTCGGATGCGTTTTGCTGGTGTTTTCGGTCTCTCATCATGTTACACTACGACGACAAGCTGTCTTTTTAGGCGTCCCGTCGGTTTAGTGTGACCAGTTTGTCTGGCGACTTCGTCAGCAGGGCACTAGTGTAAACGCACTCTAAGCGATATCGCCTATTCACGTGACAAAACTGCCTTGGATGCAAAGCATCGAACCGATTGCGGAGCGGTGACCACAGTGCGAAAAAAAATTACGATCTGTGCCAAAATTGAATATTGGCCCCTTTGATCTAAGAAATCATTTCAGCATCCATGTATTTTTGTTTTTTCAGGAAACAAAAGTTCTAGCATTGATGCAGTGAAGACAGTCCACTTGAAGTTCTCACAGTATGAGCATTGGGAAAATAAAGCAAATGACGGCATAATGTTGTCTGAAAATCACAATTGCTGGTACCGAAATAAAGAGATTTTATCTTCGAAAGATTTTGTACGCACCTAAAACCATAGCAGCTCTTCAGATAGCTAATTTGCCATGTCTATGAAGATAGAGCGTTCTACGCGCTCTGTGCTTGCGATTGTCTCCTTCACTTTCAGCTAAGGTTTAGGTGACGTTCAGCAATTGATTTTGTTTTCAAAATAAGGTGCAATTCAACAGTTTTGCTTCAGTTCCGGCCAAGTAGACAAGAGACTTTTCTTTCATCGTATGGAAGCACGAAACAAATTTCGGGAGTTGGAATGTGCCTGCGCACACACCACATGCCTGAACACCGGTGGCTGCGACGTGTCCAGACATTTCCAACTTACACCAGTGTTACACGGGTAGGTTTGATCGTGATTGGAGCCGAGCAGTAATATCCTCGATCTGGGTCTGATGCTGCTACAAGTTCACATTTACTCACAATCAGACGTGATCGGCGGAATCGAGATGATCGCGATTTGGTTCCTTAATCACAAGTTCACTGACGTTTGCACCAGATTCAATTTTGAATATGCTACACTGTGCGCAGCAACCAACATGTATTAGCGATCAACAAGTCCGATTCTTATCTAGTGGGACCGCTATCGAAAGCGCCCGAGTCACTCTTGTATTAACTGAAATCATGGAAACAATAAAAAGTAGCTATAAAACTGCCAAGTAGCCTGGAAGTTTTTTTTTCTTGCAGCCAGAAGCCAAAAAAGTGGTTGAATTGTGCCTAACAGCAACACCTGGCAACGCTGAGCTACTAAGCTCACGTGAGGTCAGAAATGAGGAAGACGACTGGCATAACACGTTTCTTAAAACTAGTTGGTCACTCATTGTAGCCAGTACATGCAGCACAAACCTTGTGCCCCGACCATGACTGACGAAAGTGTGATCTGCACAAAAAGCCGGAAAAAGGAAAAAAATAGCAAAGAGGCAGTTAGTTGAAGTAACACCGTGAGTTGTTGATATCTTATTAGCAGGAAAGCCGTAAGACACCAGCCGCGTTAACGCGCGACTGCCAGCGCTACGCGTTTTCGCGGATAGCGTGTCTATGTTAAGAAAGGGTGAGCGCATCAATTATATTTTTCCTGCTTTTTTTCGCCTAGCTCGAGTGCAAGTCCCAATTTTTAAACCCGAGCTGTTTCTATGATAGAGTGTACGAAGCAGAAACGACTGTATGAAAATAAAGAAGGCGGTGAAGTAGGACTGACAAGGACGCTGTCCTAGCGTCCTTTCACTCTAACCATCTTCATACCTCAGCAAAGTTTTCTGAGAGGGGCCTACACTTCATGCTAAACGCACCCATCGCGGTCAGCTTGTGAAACACGCGCTGAAATTGAGTTGAACGGGAAGCGAGAAAAGCAAGTGAGGAGAAAGAGAGTGATGAAGTTCCCTCTCATGCGTTCTGAAGAGAGGTTGCACTCTTGTTCACGGCCCCATGTACAAGCTCTCTGAAAGTGGGACTTTTTTAATTAGTCTAACAAGAGACGCCTAGAAATGAGGGAGAGCACTTAAAGAGCGAGCGTAATAGAGGATATAAACGATAACCAAATACGTGGATGCCTGCCTAGCGTTCAATGAGCTTGAAAGAAAATACTTCGAAGGTTGTAAAGAACCACTATTCTAACAAAACGGAGAGTGGCTGTGTTAGGCATTTAGCCATGATCAAACTTCTGAATGGCGCATTTTGTTCTGTAGCACTCTACTTCACGTGAACTTGAAATATTGACAGAAAGATCATTTAAGTAGTAACGACAAACGACCAAATAAAACGTTGTGCTTGGAAAAGTGACATAATGTTTACTCTTAGCGACACCTCGTATTATTCCACCCTAATTTTATAACTGTTTATAAACCATAACAGAGAAAAACTAATACACTATGGTGAAAATATGAACTGGAATACAGAAATTTTATTTTAGGGGCATACCAGCTAAAGGCAGCTTGGAACTGCTTATGACACTGCTGAAGAAGGTAAGTATCTCTGGCACTAGAAAATGACCCTTTGATATCAGTACATTACAAGTAATTTCAAATGAACAATATTATGATTGTCCAGGTCATACAAGCCACGACCGTACATAAGAAATGGTGGCCTCTGTAGATTAGCTTTGTTAGATTTGACTGTACCCTAAAGCGACTCACATCATCAGTGGCCTCACAGAGCGTGCCATGTTCGAGAGCGTCGTCATTTGGGTACAACCTAATGCGCGTGTGGTATCCTAGTCCATTAGCGCTTTAGCATGAGCCTTCGTTATGAATACATGCAAAATTTTTCGTAGGGGTTTGCATCATAAATGTCCTACTTGAACCAAAGCCACACATATGGTAAAAACTTACTTGGCATCATACTGAGGTTTTGTGGCAGTGCTACAGTTTAAAATGATGTATTTCAACTACAGAACAATAAATGACTGTTACAATGCCCTTCTTCTTGTCCTCACAAAGCAGCTAGTCAGCATAACTCTAAAAAATTGACGCAACAAAACGTAAATCAGAAATATCAACAATAAAAATTTTCAAAAAAAAATCTATTGAGATATTTTGTGCTCTAGGTGTGGCGCTAACGCCGCTTCATGGACATACTTGAATCATTATAGGAGACTACTGAACGCCGCTTTTGCATGTAGTTTTTTCACCCACCTTCTTCGTGAAAATTCACATCTGAGGCAACCAAACAAAACACTATATTTCTCAAGTTGAAGAGAGTGAAACTGGGTTTGTCGTTGCGTAGTATTACGTGCACATACTCTAACTAGGGAGCATTGGACCTGCCTGGTATGATGAGAACCTTTGAAGGAACTAAAAAAATGATTGCGGTTGCCTGCTATCTATAGAAGTGGCCAAAACGATGATAGGCTGCACGTTACATTTTCTACCCATTGCCTTATTGCATATCATACAGTGCCTCAAAAGCCTGTAATACTGTAAATAAAGTGAAACTCATTTATTAAAAGTGTGTTTTGTCATGCTTCACACCAATTAGCAACATCACTTATGAGTGTGTTATTTAAAAAACCAAAAGTTTATACTCATAAAAATGACACTATTAACTGTAAGCAGCAAAATAGGCTAAATATACAAAAAGTAAGAAATAAGACGTGATATGCACATTGTACAGCGGCAGTTTATTATAAACGTAACAAAATTTATTGAAGTGGGATTTTGAGATTGTCTAAATGCATCAAACCATATCATGGAGGAATGTAACACTTCCCTTTATCATTTTCTCGTACGTGTCTGCAAGCGCTAAGATGCCTCTTCACAAGCATTATATTAAGGTGCTGATTTGCAAAAGTTTGCTTGATGGATCTCCTAACATTGCTGTATACTTTTCTGATCATTATAAATATTGAGTATTGCCAGAACAGCCTGGGTTTTAGTCCATACAACTTCCCGAGGAGGTGGCGCCCAAGCATGGCCTGACCACCATCATTTTGTATAATACCCTTTTCACTTCAACAAATTGGCTCCCCTCTCTTTCTCGAATGATACAGAACTTTCTTTATGGGACCTGCCTTGCAATGTTGTTGTAGTGGGACATAAAAAAAGAGCATAAGTTAACTAGAAGTTATCCATGGATAAAAGACACTTATTGCTCTTCTCAGCAAACCAGTAGAAAAACAATGGCTGGTTATAGCCAACTGAGTTTTTTTTGTCGTTCTAAAGAAAACATATTCTAGACTCACAAGAGCTTCCCAAAGAGAGAAAGAGCTAGCGAAAAAAAGATGGAATAGCTGCCATCTCAGCAATGTTTTTATTCCTCTCAAAAGATCTTTCGGTTAGTTTCTCTCATAGGTGAAGAAAAGCACTCTTCATCGACGGCCAAGAATTTCTACTCCTGAGTGAGGGGAGCTTTATACCGGTGCTGAAAACAGGTCTAGTGGAAGGTCTCCACTACTGATAAATGACTTAAGGATACAGGGCCTTCACGAGTGGAAATGAAAAGGTAAATACAATATAACCACATATGTATCAATGACCAAAATAGCCCTTGATTCTGTATACTAAATTAAACTACAAGAAAATTTTGTTTTCGCATTTCAGTTTCGTTGTTGTCCTTCGCTATTATGAGTGGGTACTAGAGCCCACGAAAGAGGCATCGTTTATATTTATTAACAAAGAACGGACAAATAGAACGCCCTCACGTATTGTATTTTTGGTTAGGTGTGGAATCATGTTAGTGGGAGAAATTGAGGAGCAGGGTGAAGAGCTTTCTTGTTTTTGGAATAGGAAAGAAAAATAACTGAACTACTAAAGGGGCCGTTGTGTGCTCGGCTTTTTCCGAAGTAGACGCGGACCACCATGTTCTGCGTCGACGAAGTAGTGGTTTCCTCCGTCCGGCTTATTCCGAACACGATCGAGAAAAGTTGGAGCCGTGACTCTTGCTGCTTTTCTACACACTGTACAACCACCTTAGCGACTAAAAAAACAAATGGACTGAAGACGTGCGTGTGGCGTCGTTTTTTTTTTTAGAACTTCAAGACAGGCAATATGAAAATCAATCAGGATACGAGAAAAAGAGGGCTGAACATGCAATGACGAGCGCAGCCATTAAAATGAAGATTTTGCAGGGGCATTTGAAACGCAGATAAAAAAGAACAGTGTGAAGGATCAAATGACATAAGAGTGCAGAAAAGGCTCACATATGCATAAATCAATTTGGTCATCTAAATACATATCAGGATCGCCAGAAGGGCTCTTCGCATGACGAGGCTTCATTTCTCAATTGTAGATATGCTTTTATCCACAACAAATTGCTTAACAGTTCTCGGTGCTCATGAAGAGCCTCGCGTTAGCATATTTCGCTTTATAAGCATTCTGTCCCGAATATCCTTTCCAGAAACTTTCCAGATACAGCAACCTCTAAACGACATGCATAGCTTTGATCATGCATGTCGTTTTAACACTAGATCTTAAACAATAGAAAGTTGGGAATAAATGTGGCTGGAGAACTTAATTTATTTGTGTGAATTTTTACTCAACCAGACATATCTCAGTCGAGTATGGTCACCATTACGTTACGTTCTTTTTTATGGGACCATAAATGATTATGATATAACCGTCATGTGACTGTCCTGTGCCTCAAGGCAATAACTCAGTTGAGATCATACAGCACTCTTCTTAACGCGCCTTTTTATTTATGTTTGTTACAATGAATTTAAATGAGTGCAAAGTATAGATTATGGTAAGAAATCACGGGCAAGTTTATCACCATTATAAGAAAGCACATGAATAAATGAAGTTGGATATAGTTATTATTAGAACATTTATATATTTCTGGTCACGCATATAAGACGCAGAAAAAAAAGTGTGAACTTAAGGGCCTATTTATTTTTTTTTGTTAGAGACTATAATAATGAGAACTAACCGAAAATAATGCCAGAGAGAGTATTGGGGATGTTGGACAAAGTATTTGTAGTGTGCATGTGAAAAATGAAAAGTGAACGGAAAAATAACTTCCCACCGGCAGGATCCGAACCTTAGACCTTCGAACAACGCGTTCGATTCTCTACCGCGAAACACGTTGCATGTTATACTGTATGAAATGAACGGGAAGATAACTGCCGCTGTGCATTGGACGCGTTATTTGAACGTCGCAGGATCGCATCATGCGAATGGTGATTTGACTTTTCATCCTGTTTTCTTTCTTTACATATACAGTAAAAATTACTTTCTACAACATCCCCTATACTTTTTTGTGTCATTATTGCCTGTTAGTTCTCAATAATATAGTATGACGCAGGTAATCCATACACAACCAGCTAATGCCTGAATATTTTTTATCCGTCCTTTTTCAATTCTGGTATATTTTATGCGTTCACAGTTATTAAGAAATCCTGAAAGAAACTTCCTGATTCGGAAATCTGGGATAAGTTCGTATTATTTTGGAACAGTGCTTGCTTACATGTGTTTTAATCGGGAAAAGTTTATTTTTTGTGAAGTGACGTTTCTTCTCAGGGCGAAGGACGATATCGTTTTGGGTTATATGACATACACATTCAAATACACATTGAAATATGACTGCGAAATGATTTCGAGCACCACCCAGGAAAACGGGTTTGTAAATGACGCACAATGCAGTAACAACGCAAAGAAGGAGCCGTTCGCCTCACATTCGATAGTTGTGCGCAAAGGGATGTCAGTGAAGTGAGGGAAATTCTATACATTTGCCACGCGAAGCGACCTAAAGCAGCTTTGCGAAGTCACGTTACGTAGATGGGGAGGTCGGTGCTTCGTAGCTTCAACTGTTATTTTTTCGTTAGAAAAAGAATTGTATTGTCTCTTTCGAGAGAACATTAAGCGTCAAAAAGCCGTTAGAGCTACTGAGGCAAAAAGATGGCCCAACGGCTTCAGATGCCCAAGGATGTTTCAGGCATAGAAAGAAGAGAATCAGAGTATATGATATATAAAAGTGGAGTTGAAAGGGAATGGCGAGCAGCTGAGGAGACAATAACGGAGCATGTGAATCAAACGGAACTTTTCTGCCTTCAGTACGTAATGTTTGAGGGCAATCGCTAAGGTCTTCCGCAACGAAGAAATGACACCAGGAAAGGGTATGGAAGAAAACGGGCGCCCTTTTCAAGACGATGAGCGTTCAGGGTTCATACCCGGCTTCTTTGTTAATAATTGCTTCCATTACAATTTCCAGTTTGCCTGCAACTGTGTCTGACATTTGCTTTCTCGCGTTGCAGCATTCGTGCACACAAAGATCTATAGAAGCATGGTTCGTTATTTTTCTTTTCTGTACAAACTTGCATAAGCTCTCTCCGCACTGTCTTATCTTATCTACGTCAGCGAATAATTCCCGCTTGCGTCGCTCTGGACGACGCCACCGGTGACTTTTACAAATGAGCATGATCCAACCAAGTGAGTACAAATACAATAATGAGAAGGTATGAGGCGAATATTTACATTGTCAAAGTTTTACGTCCCACAATTGTGCTATGATTACAAAGGACGCAAAAAATACAAAACTAGTGTCAGCCAAAATACATTTGCCTTTTACCATTTCACATGTGAATCACCATTTTAATGGTTATCTGGCCTTGGCGACAAAAGCGTGCGCTTGACACCATTTCGTAATGCTTTGCTCAATAACAAAAAACTCACCACAGTGATCTTTCTTCGGCATTATTCCCATAACACAGATTTGTATAGTACATCAAATATAACCAACATTTTCTACATTGCATTAGCCGTGTTTGAAAGCTTGACCTCTTTGTTATGTTTGTCTGGCGTACTTCGCAATATTTTACATAAAAATGACAAGGTTAGTGCACTATGACAGGGCTTGCAACATTTATGAACTTCCGAAAATTTCCTAGCTGCAGGAATATTGACATGGAAGCATTTCCTAACAATTAATTATTTTAAATGAGGACAAAATATTACTTAATGTGCGTAATTTATGGAGCCTTTGCGGTAACGTTATTACTTGTTTAGGTGAATTTCGACAGTCCCCTATATACAATAGGAGCAGTATCGGACGTTCAATGTAAGCATATTTATACTTCCTTCGCGACAAGGACTTTTACTTCTTAAATTATTTGAAATCATTTAATCCTTGAGGCAACTAAATGCTTGAAATTTCCCGCGCCCCATGCTTAGAACTGCTTAACAACAAGAGTACCCAGTGGTATTCAGTCTTGGTTATGTGTTACTTAACGTAACTTCCGCTACCAGTCAAAATGGCTCCATAGACGGTCTGAAGTTTACACAGTGTTTTTTCTACAATGAAAGCCTTCCATAGCGTCTTTTCGTAAATGAAAGTCCTGCCCCCTTATTGTTATACAAGTACATAAATCACAGCGTTAACGGCTTCACGTTTATGTGTAATGCTATTACGCAGTTGTTCATGCATACAGGAATGACGTAGGGTGACCGCTAGGCCTCTGCGGAAGAAGCAGCACAGTCAGAGTGAAAGCCAGAAGAGCGGCCTTTCAAAGCCTTTTTTAAACACTCATTGGGTAACTGCTCAAGCACACTTGCTTGATACCCATTGCATCATCGAAAAATTGGCAGATTCCTCGTACTGTGGAAATTGATGATATGCGAAGCACGAACGAGGAATGTCGATAAGTCAAATTCAAATGAGAACAACATTACGAGTTGGACGTAAATTATGCCGTACATACTTTCCGGACCATGATTACCATGTTAGATTGTGTCCTTTACCTTTGTCGTCTGTTCACGTCCCGTAATACCGAATTTTCTACATGTGGAGTTATTGAAACAGCCGCAAACAGGCTATGAGCGTAGCATGTAATCCTGCTTCACATGAAACCCATATCAATATTATCATTTTAGGACATGTCATTTACCTTCGTCGTTTATCCACATCACGTAATACCAGATTTCGTATATGTGGAGCTAGCAAAACAGCAGCGAGCTCGCTATAAGCCTAGCAGGTAGTCATATTTCACATGACACGCGTATCATGATTATCCTGTTTAGACGTGTCATTTACCTTTGTCGTACATTCAGGTCACGTAATACAAAATTCAATATATGTGGAGCTAGATAAACAGCCGCGAGCATGCTAGGAGCGTAGCACGTAGTCATGTTTGCATGACACTCATGTCATGAATAACATGTTTGCACCAATCATATACATTCGTCATCCATTGATGTCCCGGAATATTAAATTTGGTATACGTGACGCTAGCGAAACGACCGCGAGCGCACCATGAGCGTGGCGTGTAGTCTTGACTACTCATAACACGAAAATCATGACATACATGTCATTATTTACACGTTGGGGATGTCACTTATGTTCGCTAAGCAGTCATGTTTTGGCATACCAGTTATGCAAAGTGTCATGTGAACAAAACCACCGCAAGTGCAGCAAGACCATGAAATGTAAATCATGACATTCATGACATACATCTTATGAGTTTCATGTTAGGACTAGTCAATTATGCTCGTCATACATTCATGTTAAGCCATACAAATTTTGTATCGATACCAATATTGAGGCGACCAGGATAGTCCAAAGCCAGGCTCAGTGGTAGAATATTAGGCTGGAACCCAGCGGACCCGGGTTCAAGCCCCATTGTGTCATTAGTACTAATTTTTCTTCACATTTCGTGCAATGTAGTTACGGACACGAGCGGCTGCAGCGGTGGACAACTACGGCAGTGCGTGACCCGAATTGTGATCCTAAAACAAATTTCACTGTAATAAAGTGAGGTGTGTTGAAAGCTCTAGATTCTACGACGTTCACAAGGCAGAGATCTTTTTAATGTGTGCCCTGTTGCACAGTGATACAACCATTATCGACACGTCGGGCGACGGTGTGCTCTGCGATCTTCAGCACGGTGCATGTAACACCGCTAACAAAAACTGAACTTGCAGGAAACACTGCAAGATCAAAGAAAAATAGTGAGACTGATCAGTGACATGTCCTCGAAAGTATGAGGGTCGGTGTAAGCTTTCATTTTTCTTTTCACTCACGTGAAGGGCCAATTTAGACTAACACGAGACCAGGTGTCATATGCCGAGAAGAGAAAAGCGCCAATTAAGTGATTGCCTGAACAGCGATAAAGTTTCTTTACTTTCGTTTTCGCGAAAGATTTATTTCAAGAAGACACTGTCGAAAGAAGTCTCCAAGTGAATGTTACATGAACGTCCAAGATGATAGTGCACTTCGACAGCTAGGACACCTCGCAGAGTTTAATCTTGAGCTTGTAGTTTCAGAGCAGCAGCTGAAATAATAAGCCGTTCAAGGTAGTTAGGGTGATGCCTGAATTTCAAGGTAAGCTTGCATGCTGTCATTTCATCTTCCTTTGCCGCTCTCTTGAAAACGTTTCACAGCTGTTAATATAAGAAAACTTGCAGGAAAGTAAAAGACAGCGCGTAAAGCTTTTTGAACAAGATTTAGGTGAAAGTGCCGGGGAAGTATAGGTTGTGTTGTCAACTTTTCATAAACTTCAACCTCATCCCCTTTTCATTATTGCACTAACTTTCCTATCCCTCGTAACGTGTTCTGTTTGCCGGCACGCAGATAAGAAAAATTCTCTAAAAGGCAATCTGAGTTTACCAAGATTTATCATGAATACAATGAAAGAGTGATCTAATTCAGTGAGTATTCTAACATATAGGAAAAAAGCACGCGTACTTTAAGCAGTATAGTAAATTACTTTTTCTAGCGAACCAAGACCTTTAATGTATCTCAAATAACTATTCAGGCCACTTTCTCAAAACCATCGTTCGTTTCTTTGTCTGCTAAGATATGTATTTTATACCTAACTATAAAATACTGCACTGACCTGTATGCTCCACTATCAACACTGTATTGGATACTAGCCTTTCGTGGCTACCAGTCCAGATATCTGTATAAGAATTATTGTAAGAAGACAAAAAAATAAACCACTTGACTCGACTGGACTTGAAAGCACTGCAGGCAAAGGTATAGAGTTTTACGTCGTAGAAAAGTCAGAAATGTTTGAAAGACAAGTCAGGCCGTGTACACCTTCACATTGATAATATATGGGCTTTTTATGCTGGCACTATGTCGGTTTCGGGGATTCTTATCTATTAAATTCGTCATGTCATAGTTGGTTGAATATTTCAGCTCGTGTTGGTGACATCAAATCAGAGTGATTTCAGTTCCTTGGCTAGGAAAGTTTTTATTATTGTTCTGATTTGCTGATTGTTGATGAGAAACAATTAGCGCAGTGTAAGACTATCTCCCATTTTTTCTAGTCTATGACAATAACAGAATAAGCTTATAATTTTGTATTTACTTTTCATATAGTTTATTAAAAACTGGGTACTCAACGTCGGTTTTGTTAATGTTTACTATAGAGAGGCCAAGAGAATAAGAATGAAAGGAAAGCAGAGAGATTAACAAGTGCTGAGCGCAGTAGAATTCACTTACTGAAAAGAAGGGGAAGGAACGTTATAGAGTAAGAGATATGTCCCTGTGGCAGCCAACGTAGCAGTTTTGTTTTGTATATCAAAGAAGCTGAATTAGCCCGGTATGATTAAGAAAACGCAACAGCGTTTTCGTTCCTTTTCAGAACTCTGATGGGCATTGCCATGGCCCCAATATTTTCCAACAGTGAAAACATGATAACTTTAAAGAACGATGGTAACTCTGTAAAAATATATTGATATATATTAAGAACAACTAAGATAATCGTAACTGTGAACTGGGTCTGTTCATTCTCCTTGATATTTGGTCTAACAAAAAAAACTAGCCCTCAAATTTAGACTTTCCTCGAATAATGTTATATAGCGTTTTATAGCGCGAATGCCAATGATGGGCAAAGAGCGCTGCTAAGTTGCTCTGTGTTGTTCATGCCTATCTATAAACTGTATTTCCACAGATACATGCAGTAACATTCAAACATACAAATTATGCCTTGGCAAGTGATGAGCGTGCAGGGCAAATACAGTGTGTACAACGTGAATGTTTATCTATGTTTATCTATGTTTATCTTTGGGTGCCTACAAAATCTGCATATTGCGATGTTGCACTTGCTTTGATATCTAAATGTCTTTGACTTCAGCAAAGAAGTCAAAAGCTAACCTCCGTAAAAAAGAGCAGGAGTACAAGCCGCGGCTGCAAAGGAGAACGCGACAACAAAGAGTCCCGAGAAACGAGGATTAGAAGGTCGGAAAGTTGAACTGATTGGTCAGGTATAATCATGACAGAGCGCACTAGCTTGTATTTCTCGTCCTCTACTTTTGAGGTACGGGGAAAGACGGTGAGGAAAACAAACATGCTGCGAGGAAAGGCAGCTGCTGCACTAACGAAGTCAAGTTTAATTGTCTAATGGTTGGCTACAGAACCTTCTCTGCTCAATAATCCTTCACTCATTAGTCGTACGTTTTTATTTGCAGTGCGACTTTTGTGTACTTTGGCGGAACTCACTGCGAGTGGCAAGTGCCACACAACGACGCAGAAAGTTTCATGAAATAAACTTTTTAGCACTGTCGCCTTAAAATAACAAAACTTATGGAACTTGAAGAGGTGAATACGAATGTGTCATGTAAACTTGTCAATCACCTGATCCTATTAGGACTTGCCGAGCATTACAATGCCCCGAAATCACGATTTGACTATGAAAAATGCAGTGGTGAAGGAGGTAGAAAATTTTGACCAGCTAGGATTGCTTAACGTGCAACTAAATCCAAGTACACACAAAGGTCCCCGGCACTTTCCGCGCCATCTAAAACGCTGCTGCTACAGGCAAGATTCCATCCCACAATTTTTCAATCAGTGTATGAGCACCACAACTACAACACCACCCTGGTGGAATCGACTCAATCGTGCTTCATATGAATTAAAACCATTCAACTCAAGCTTTCTCGAAATGCGGCCTTCAAAGTTATTTACTGATCAGGGAATAGTGATCACAAATAAAGCACCCCTAACTTAGACTATCCCGCTTTGTGTGAATTATGCTTTTTCAGTCGTTTTAAGTTTCATTTCGGGTTTTCAACACAAGTTCGGCAGAGCGTAAACCACGTGGAATCCATTGCATTTCCTGCGTGGTGGTACTTTTATATCTACTATTCGAAAGTCGCATGTTTGCACATTCATTTTCTTGGTGTACACGTATCTGGTTTCAATGCCCTCGTTTTCTGTCATATGCGTACAACTGTAACTTCATTCTCTCTGTTTAGGCTCCTTTAGGCGAGCGAGTTGGGCTTCACAGACACGTCTCTGTCACCTTCCGATACGGTCGAACGTGTCCTCAGGCGGCTGCGAAATAAACAAGTGGAGGGGAAGTGAAAACGAAAACACCAGCGCCGTGTTTAGCAAACTTTGTGCGGGCGTTCTCTGGAATGCCTCACTGACGCGTGACTGCATTGAGGTTCCTTCGGGCAAGCGTGCCGCCGACTTCCACGCCTTACTTGACAGCAGCTGACTGTGGCAGAAAAATCTCGGTATTGCAGGAGGAATACCAGTGATATACCTACTCATACAATAAACATCGATGTAGAAGGGAAAAAAAAAACAAGCAGGCACCTCCAGAAACTGACACGTTTTTCAATCTGGGGGACACAGTGTTTCTTTATCTTTGTGTCTGCATTGCCTTTTTTTTTCACATGACGCCGGTGATCTCTGATACATTGCATGAAGTCAGCTTGTTCCTTATTTATAGGTCATGTTTCTTTTCTCGCTGTTTCTGCAAGGGCTCACTGAGCGTCTCAGAGATATCAGCACGAGGATGCTGTCAGTGGGGTATATTGTGAGTGGACGAAGAAACCTGGATGGAGCTACCATGGAACTGAAGTTCACGAGTCGGACGCACTCATTTTAGTCTTTTGGATGCCCAGGGGGAGCCGAAGCACAGAAAACAAAAGCGAAATAACCAACAAAGCATCCAGCAGTCATGAAAGAGCCATCATGCGGGCTTCCTGGTAAACCGCTCTTGTGTTCCGGAAACAGACCTTGTCAACTGTTCTTTTACTTAAGTTCCATTTAGTGCTACTTTATTTGAATGTTATGTATGACTGCTGAGACATAATATTTGCTCTTAAAGCAAGTTATAAACTAGAAGTGTGGATATTTGTGATTTTATGATTTTAGTGTAGGAGGCTTTTTTCCCCCAAGAGTTGGTATTTACATTTGCTAGTCAGTAATAGACTTCTTGATATGTATTATACAAGAATGTTTCACAGAAGAAACAAGAAATGCTGAATACCATCACAAAAGTGAGCCCCAGATCGAACTACCTAGTTCCCTAAAAGTGTTTGGGCCGAGCAGAAGTTTTAAGGACCATATTTGGCTAGAAACAAAAAAGACTATCAGTTGATTGCAGATAAACTTTTACAAAGTTTAGAAGTTGCAGAGCTAGAATAGAGTTACAATCTTAAGGTAAAGTAGTAATGTGCAATGCCCAGGTGTAATGGCAACATTTGTGTGTGTGCGTGACTAACGGAACGAACAACAAAGAAGACGCTGGAGTAGGTTTAAAACAACATTAATCACTACAAGAACCTCTAGAAACAATGACGAAAACTAGCGCCGAGCTATATAGACTTAAACTAACAAAAGACCGAGCAGCTGGCTGTTCAGCCAACGTGAAACAACTAAGCTCACGTCTTTTAGAGCTAGTGTGACAAGGGAGTGACAGTTCAAGCCTCAGCGACAACGCTTGTCGTAGACTAGCCCAGCCACGCAGCTGGCGCACGCACTGCGTGGGGCCTCCGCAGGAGGCTTAGGCTTCACATCTAAACACGGATGTGAGGTCTTAAGCTGTCCCATGTGGCGGTGGCGATCAGGAACCAGTCTTTCCAGTACCGCACGCTGACACAGCAGGAACCGCACCTGTTACCGGTAGCTTGGGCCAGGTACCTCGGTTCTTGGTCTTGATCTCCACGAACAGGCATGCATAAGGAGCTCCACAGACAGCACTCTAGTACAGGGGTTGATGGGTAATGGGTTCGACTCCCTTTGAAGGAAGTCGTTCAGTTTGTTTTCGGACGTGCGTATTTTTTGGACGTCTCTTCACTGGCAGAAATAATAATAATAATAATAATAACGATAATAATAATAATAATAATAATAATAATAATAATAATAATAATAATAATAATAATAATAATGTTTACTCTTCATTGGCAGTTAGATGAAGGACAGCTGCAGGTAAAAGCTGCTCTCCAAAAGAGGCAGGTTGACAAGGGCCCACAGCCACCTTTTAGATGACAGCAGTGGCAAAGAGTCCCCAATACAAACTCAAACACCAAGCAACAAAACAAACAAAGCCCAAATTCTAAAAAGAAAAACAACACTAGGAAGAAAACAATATAGCAACTGCCGAGAAATATTTAAAAAACTGAACATGTGTATATCACGCAGATGGGTCTGTGTATAGCGTAATAAATCTAGGCCAGCTTTCAGATATATTAAGTAACGTATGAACTATGTAGAATAACGTATCTGTGAAGTAGATCGTTTTCAATGTTTTTATTTTTCACGTATTTTGTTTCTTTGTGTATCAAACAACGTAGTAATTGTCGTCAGTTTTGAGAAGTCGTACAAAAAATGTCGACTTTCTTTCATTTCACACCTGATCGCTAATGCTAACCTAAAATAGTAGAGGTCATGGACAGATAGTATTCCAGCCTGTTGAAACGATTTGCTAGTGTGAGCATCATACGACACGTTAAATATTATTCTAATACACTTCTTTGATTAGAAAAGTAACTGAAGTCTCTATGGACCCCAGCATAAACACTTTTGTGTTAATAACTTATAACTAACAACAACTAGAAAGCGGCATATACTGGCATGCGTACTCACTGTTCTTTTCACAACGCACTGCCTGTTCGACTCGCTTGACTGAGATAGAAATCATAGCTAAGAACGAACTACTTTTGACGTTATTATTAACAAATAAATCAAACGTTTCTAAGCATGTAACTCTATAACTAATTTAGTATTAAAAACTCATATTCTTCTAGTAGTGGTGGCTGCGCACTGCGCATTGTACAGGCAAAAAACACGAAACCTTGAAGCGTTCCTAAAGCAGGAAGGGATTTGTTTTCACAGATAATTTTTTGTTTCACAATTCATGTTGTTCTCTCACTGCTCCGTTATTAATTAGACAACAGAGTTAAAGTGTAATGGATGATTGAGTGAAAAAACTTCATTATTGTTCATTAGGTACCGGTAGTGTCCCAACTCGAAGCGAACCGTTTTCACGTTGACCCCAAAAGAGCTAGCCCTCCAGTGACTTCATGGGCCCGTTGAACTACACAGAATTGTCCCTTAATCGTCACGTACCACAGCGGAAAAAAATCATGTACATATTGGCTGAGATGCAAAAGTAACGTTTTTATACCATTTCTTTTGCTGTCTTGCAAAATTGGTTTTCGCTATGCATGTCTTCCTAGTAGGGTGGCCGAGTATTTCGTCAGATCGCACGTTATGACACCCGCTGTGAAACCGATGACCTTCAACACAGCAACCCTGGCTTAGCATTGGTCAAGATACCATGGTTATAAACTGTGCGAGCATGTGCAGCATCGACGGGCCATATTGACAGATCTAGAGAGCAGAATAGTAACTTAATTAGCCTAATAGTATTAAAATTACGCATACTCTTACCATCATGCCAATAATAGCTGGTTATACTTTGCCGTGGCTTCTATGGTGCAAGTAATTAAATTATGTCTGTAAAATCGAATTTCCGCAGCCCTCTACTACGGCGTGTTTTATAACCTTATGGTGGTTTTGGGACATAAAACGCTACTTAATATTATTGTTATTGTATAATATATTTCACAATAAAGTCGAGGCCAGATGCGACCAATGTGAAAAAAGAGGAAAAGGGAAACTTCGAGAGAGTCAGCTTGAAGAGTGAGGCAGTGCGGTTGACAGTGCGGTTCATCTCAAACAGCTTGCTGGTCACAAGCTCCACAAATGCTGCAGTGCCGAGAAGTCGCATAAAGAAATTTTCAACAACAAAGTGAGACTGCTTCAGATAAACAGCGTTGTCGAAGGGCACTAAAAGTTTTAATCTAGAACATATTAAGTATGAAACATTAAGCCGAAAAAATAAAAAAAATAAAATCAATGGAATCGAAGAGCAGTAAATAACCATTCGTCCAAATATGTTTACATTTTACGCCACATTTCGTTTTCTCCAAACATTTTCATGCAAAAGTGTTTTGAAATACAACACTTTCTTGGAAATCAGCCTACCGGCAATCATTTTGATTTGCTAAACATTAACCATATATCAACAATATCAACGCGCATACCTGTTGGCAATAATTCTTCTTTTGCCTACAAAACTACAGCTGCCAAGGCAGTCACGAAATTCTGATTCATATCCTCAGCAATTCGTCTTTCATGAACTTTTTGTGCACATTCGCCCGTTTGTGCACGTCTGCTCACTCACTTCATTCGCGCCCACTCAGCATTCTTGTGAAAGATGAAAGTTGGCAAGATGTGTGTCCTGCTTTTATTTTTGTGCTTTAGTACAACGCTTTCCCATTTTATTTTTTTATTCTTTCAAAGCCACACAGTTCACCGATTTATAATTCAGTACCCTATTATGTCCCATTTCGTGTGATTTCTTCTAGCAACATCTTTGACTTCTCGCCGGATGAGAAACTTCGCGCAATTTTTGTTTTGGTATCCTGATTGCTAGCTACACAGTGGCAATGCTGCGTACGCTATTTTAGCTAGTACGTATTCATAACGAAACGTTAGCTCGCAGAGATGACACAGGGCAAGACTGAATGATCTGCTGATACCAATCGGTCCGGTAATTTATTTTTCTGGGCGATTTCCCCGTGCCGAAGCTTCGTTATACAACCACGAAACATTTATCTGACGAATAATACTGGGCCAGAAAAAAATGCACTTATTCAAAGAAAGTTGTATTTTCTTTTCTTGGGTAAACACGACTGATATATGACATTGTCTATTATGCAGCAGATGCCATCTCATTTACGTTAACACCATCATATGTTGAATACGTTATTCGTTCACGGCAAAGCCCGAAACGGTGGTCTATTGATTATGGTGCTCGACAACTGTCCCGCAGGTCACGGGTTCAAATCGCGGTTTCGGCAGCGACGTTTTCGGTGAAGGAGAAAATGATTGAGTCCCGTTTACATATGTTTAGGCGTATTTTCAAAAACGACAGGTGGTTCGAATTTCCGTAGCCCTCCATTGCGGCATTCCTTGTAACCGAATCGTAGTTTCGGGACGTTAAATCGCAAGAATCACTATTAGAAAGAAAGTGTACTTGAGCCAGTATACAGCGGCACCTTATAGATTCTTCTTCAAATTACAGTAGCGCGGAGCAAAGCGTGAGGCGAACACTGCTACTTTAGGGTTGGTTGTGTGTCGCTGCAATCCCATTCCTACTCACGTCACCGCCCGAGTGGCATTGTTTACGAGATCAGTGCTCTGTGTTTACGCCGCATGTGTTCGTGCCTCCACAATCATAAAACATATCGGTATGCAAAACAGCTATGTCCCTGTCAGCCAACTGCTGTTGGGCCCAAGTGACACACGTGGGTTTTCGGGGGGAAGGGTATCGCCCTTATAATTAATGGGGGCTGCCTGTGCAACTCATGAGCACCCCGTTAAATTTGGCGAAACGCAATTAGTCTGCCGCATGCCGTCGCGAAGCCCAGGCCTGCCGCCTGGGCTTTCCACGTGTCAGCGTACCCGGCGACGGTGATAAGCTTGATTAGCGAAAACTTGACGCTGAAGCTGCCAGTTCTGTGCACTGCCTAATCCCAGAATTCATCCGCCAACGTTTTTCTGCAAAGCGAGTGGGTGGTGAGAAGGAATGTGGATGTTAGGGGTTAGGAAAGGTTTCCAGTAGGCTGAAGGTAAAGAATGGTTGATAAGGGAAAACACCATATCGCACGATCGCAATGAAGTATCAAGTTAGAACGTAAAAGTAAACAGAAGATCACTAATGACAGCAAAACTCACATGGTGCATTTATTTTTATTCAGTACCCATGAAGTCCCTCGACAAGGCTATTATGTAGGGGCACATATCACAATATATTGAAAAAAAAATGGCCCCGTATCAGCATATTACACTGCAAATATCGTCTTGAGTTTGGAGAGAGTAAAGAAAACATTTATTTCGTGTTAGACGTTAGCGCTATCTGGCAGTTATCTTGGAAAACGAAGCACGCTGCGTGCACGCCCGTCTCTGAGGTGATCAGGTGTAGAACTTAAGGCGTCGGGTAAGTGCCACCACCGTGTCGTCTTAGCAAAGCGTTAGAAACACTTGCCTTTTCGTGCAAGCGTTGCATGGTCAGCGCAGAGCGATAAACGCTACGGCCTTTAGAATTTCTCATTTATGCCCTTTCTAGTGAAAGACATACATACATAATATTGACGTTTTGTTATGGTGCCTCAGATATGCGCAATAATTGCTTTTTAATTGACAATCGCACAAGTATGAACGCTGAACCTTGACCAATATTGGTGGGCGCTGCGGATGAGGTCGGCCGTTTGGGGTATCGTCTGATGCCTTTGGGGTACCGTCAAGAGCGCGCAAACAGACAAACGTACAGACAGACAGACAGACAGACAGACAGACAGACAGACAGACAGACAGACAGACAGACCAAAATTTTCGCGTCGGAGGTCCCCAAGAAAGACTACCGTCTTCAAAACTAACGGAGTGAGAGTAATGGTAAAAAAGGACATTCTTGACAATTGGCTGGAATACATTCGGTCAGAAAGCAACAAGAATGGAAAAGAAATAAATGCAAACCACAACATATTTTGACATTGGGAACGGAAACAAAAAGACGCAAGTGGTAATAAAAAGCTAGAAGTGCAAACATTCAACGCAGTTAAACGATGCCTTCTCAAACAGGCTATATGGAATACACGAAATGTACAATGAAGTACACGGAGACTAACAAAAGAGATGCGCTATTAAAAAAATCATGTAGGACACCACATATATGCAATACGCTCAGTGGGTAGAAATTCTTGAACTTTTGTTATGTTTTTTTTCTGGGTAGCTACGTGGGATGGTAAATAGTTTCATGCAAATATAGTGCCTGGTATGAACGAATTATCGAAATTATGAGTGTGACATATCGCTCGTTTGAGTTTGTACTAGTGACCACGGGGAGGAAAAATGACTGCAGTGGGCTCGAAGAAATCGTCAGAAAGAATTGCATTGTCGTATACTTTGTGAAAATGCGAGAGGCGAGCTGCTTGTTGACGATGGAATAATCGTTGTTCGGCGCGATCTCTTTGTGCAGGGATGCCTGAATGACTCGAGTAATCTGAAACAATAAAACCTACAGCACGGCTTTCGAAGGATTGAATATTCTGGATAAGGTAGGCGTGAACTGGGTCCCAAATATCTGAAGCGTATCTTATTTTAGGTTTAACTAGGATTGAGTAAGCGACCTTACGTATATAGGGAGCCGCATTTCTTATTGAATGTTTAATAAGGCCGCATGAACCTTCAATGTGATAATGCCACGTTAAATGTGGATGAAAGTGAGCGTCCAGGTAATTATAACTACTACTAAGAGACATTTCGGCATTATTTAAAACGTAAGGCTTTGGTATGCGGGCTTTATGCAGAGTAAATGACATTAACTTTGTTTTGTAATAATTAAGAGTCATTGACTTTGAGGTTTAATAATTACTAATATTAACAAGGTCAGATTCGAGGAGCTCGCGATCGGCAGTACTGGATATATTACGGTATAGTACACAGTGATCGGTGAATAGTCCGATATATATGGGAGGACACACATTAAGGCAAATCATTAGTATAGAATTCAAAAAGCAAAGAACCTAAAACACGACCCTGAGGGACACCTGATGTTACGTTCACATAATACGGATGAGAGTTGTCGACGACTGTGTACTGTATTCTGTGCGAAAGAAATTCTTTATTCCATAAAATATTATTCGGGTTAATGTTAAGTTGGGTTACTTTTAATGTAATTTTGTGATAAGCACCTCGTTCAAAAGCTTTCGAATAATCCAAAAAGGCAGCATCAACTTTAAAACCACAGTCTATGGCTAAGAGAGACTCTATGCCTCTGCAATACTTCACAGATCTCGAAACACCTGCCTGCTTAGTACGCATTTTGATTGTACTGCTACGAACATGCTCAACGTGAACATGGCATCATGTGCCACACGTTCATATCATCCAAGCCTACCCAAACCAACACGAGGCTGCGCACTTGCCAAGTGAGTGTCTTAGCGGTGTGGTCATTTTACTACCACGGTCATGGCGCCATCATTGACCGGCGTCGACGAAGGTACGCTTAGATGACGGGTGGGTGAGGTGCAGAAACGTTCCCGTTGCGTACGCATGGCACATGTATTGAGCGTCCCTTTGGTACAGACAGGCGTCACTGAGAGCAAATCGTCATAGAATTAAGGTATGCCTGATAGCATTGGTTGTATAAAGTTCAGATTCTCGAGTTCCAGCCAGGAACATTGTCTCTTAGGCGTATGCTAGGCTGATACAAGTATAGGGAATTAGACCTGGAATTTCTGCGGTCGTTCCGACAGTCAAATTGCGCATATCCCAGCCGCTCCCGCTAACGTAGGCCACTTTACAGAGCTCATTTTTGTTTTTTCAGTGAATTTTTGTTTATACTAGCGTCAAGCCCCACCGTGGTGGTCTAGTGGCTAAGGTACTCGGTTACTGAATTGCAGGTCACGGGATCGAAACCCGGCTGCGGAGGCTGCATTTTCGATGGAAGCGAAAATGCTACTAGTGTGCTTAGATTCAGGGGGAAGTTACAGAACCCAAAATGGTCGAAATGTCTGGAGCCCTCCGCTACGGCGTCTCTCATAATCATATAGTAAGTTTGGCACGTAAACCCCACATATAAATACATAAATAAATAAATAAATAAATAAATCTAAACTGGAATTTTGTCTGGACATCCGGTGGCAAAATCCTTGCACGCAAAAATGAAGGATCGCGAGCGATACACATTGCGGATGAGACAAGCCTGGCTAAAATTAGAAATTAGATGTGACATATCTCATAACAAATTGAAAAACATTCCACTATGACTGATCTTGTAAATAACCAAAAGTATCACAGTGTTGAAGACTTTAATGGGGCATTTCAATCTGGAAAAGGCTTGTTTAAAGCATTGCATATAAATTGTAGAAGCATAAAAAGAAAGGTCGACGACGTTGCTAATTTTATATGGTCTATAGCTATCGGATTTGATGTGCTAGTTTTTTCCGAGACATGGATTACTTATAAAGAAGATGCGCCGTTCTTTCCAGGCTATAGTCATGAACTTCTCTGTCGTAACCAGCAAAAAGGTGGAGGTCTTGCTATTTATTTTAAGGATACGCTTTCGAGTGAACTACTTGATAAGTATACTGTTATGAACGATGATGTTGAATGCATTACAATGTGTGTTGGCCCATTCATAGTAATTGGTGTATATAGGCCACCACATGGCCACAAAAAGAAATTTATTGAGTTTCTTAATGTTGTGTTATCCACTGTTCGCGGGAATACTCCTTGCATAGTTATGGGTGACATAAACATTGACCTCTGTTCCAATGATCCTTATGCCAAAGATTTTGAAGCGCTCTTACTTACATATGGAATTACAAATTTTATACGTTCACCTACTAGGATTACATCAACAAGTGCTACGCTCCTTGATATATGCGCCTCAAATTTAAGTTCATAGAATATAAAATCCGGGGTATTTGCGAATGACATAAGTGATCATATGCCCATCTTCTTTCTGGCACGAGTTACTTCTCAAATTGGTCAGAAAACAGAGACATCTTTCCACCGAATGAAAAACAGCAAAACTCGGGAACATTTTTTTAAGCTAGTTCAGAACATAGATTGGACCACTGTTTATAGACAAGAAAATCCTGATGATGCTTATAACACATTCATGACGTTATTGAGTACTAGCTATGATGCGGAATTTCCACTTCAGGAGCGCTCACGTGGCAGAAATAAGAAATGCAGGAAGCCTTGGATAAATCGTGATCTTTACCGGCGCATAAAAATAAAGAATAAATTGTATCATGATTTCATCCGTTCGCGGAACACAGACGTCTTAGCTGAGTACCAAAAAATACAGAAACGTTTTAAATTCAGAAATACGGCAGGCTAAACAGAACTACTATGAAAAATTATTTGAAAGCATTTACAATGACCAGAGGAAGCTATGGGAGGTCATAAATGGGCTTACGAACAGAAAAAAGGGTTGTAATAGGACACAGGACCTAACAATTAATAGTAAGATTTTAAGTGGTGAAAGGTTGGCCAATGTCATGAATGAACATTTCATAAATGCGGCTTCCTTTATTTTAACGGATGAAAAGCGAGATAATGATCCAACTCCTGATAAATCTCCTTTGCCGTATTCTATTTTTCTCGCACCCACAGATCCGGTTGAAGTAGAAAGATTAATTAGAAAACTTAAAAACAATGTTGCATCAGGGATTAATGAGATAGGTTCTGTTGAGTTAAAAATGGTGTCACCATTGATATCTAATGTCTTGGCCTATATTATCAACCTCACCCTCACTAACGGTGTATTTCCAGAGCAGCTAAAAGTAGCAAAAGTCACTGCAGTACATAAAGGTGGTGATATCAATACTTTAGCGAACTATCGACCTATATCCGTGCTTCCAACAATATCGAAAATATTTGAAGGGGTTGTTTATGATAGACTTGCATCCTTTTTTGATAAGCACCAAATAATAACAAAAAGTCAGTATGGTTTTCAAAAAAATAAATCAACAGAACAAGCTCTACTGTATATCAAAGATAAGATAATCGAAAATATGGAAAACAAAAAATATACTCTTGGGCTCTTCCTCGATCTTCAAAAGGCATTTGACTCCATACAATTTAAATCATTGATTCATAATTTATCAAGCTATGGGGTGCGTGGAGTTGCACTACAACTGTTTAAAAGTTACCTAGAAGATCGTTATCAATATGTAAAACTGAATAACACTATTTCTGCAAAGACAAAGTTGAACCAAGGAGTCCCCCAAGGGTCTATAGTGGGGCCATTATTGTTCCTTGTCTATATAAATGATATTGTCGATATACCTCATTCTCCTGAACTTGTAATGTACGCTGACGATACGAATGTTTTCTTTTCATCAGACAATCTAATATCACTTGAGGTCAGTGTAAATAATTATCTAAGCAATCTTTCAAATTGGTTAAGGCCAAATGGACTGCGCTTGAATGCAAAAAAAACAACCTATATAATATTCCGACCTGTAAATAAACCAATTAGTAACATAGCTATAACATTTGAAGGAAATTGCATCGCACATGTTAGGGAACAAAAGTTTCTTGGTGTATGGTTTCAGGAGGAATTAAACTGGAATACACATGTAAATCATCTGATCACCGCATTAGCGCGAATAGTTGGTTGTTTTTTTAGAACAATGCACTTAATCCCATTGAGGTTAAAAAATAAGTATGTACTATGCACTCTTCCATTCTAAAGTAAGTTATGGGATGTTAGTCTGGGGAACGACATCACAAGGGAATTACCATAAGTTAATAACTATACAAAAGACAATATTGCGCTGCTTTGAAAATTACAGGGGGAATCTACAAGACTTGCGCACTGCTCCACTATTCATTAAACATTCAATACTCAGAATTGATCAATTATATCATTTTAAATTACTTCAGTTAATACAAAAGACTAAGCTATATGAAGAAAGTTGCACCGAAAGACCACACTACAGTATGCGAGAACAAAAGAAGCGAGCTCCTAGAACAAGAACCAAGTATGGAAAACAAAGTATTGCTTACCAGGTACCTCAGGTTTTAAAGACCCTTGCAGATCAATTGAACTTTAGGGCTAGTAGTGCGACTTTCAAGAAACAAATAAAGAACTTATTCATAACCACCGGTCTACACTATCGAAACTACGTAATGGAGTCTCATGCCTCTGCAAATGCTTAAATTGTTCATAAACTTATATGTCAATTATACGAGTGTATACCGCGGAATTCATTGTATCCACATGCATCTTATGTCTGTTTTTGAGTTGTTTCATTGATATTGTTTAGTTGTGAATTATACCGAGAGTGACCTCTAATTCTTAAAATGTGTTATGTAAACTTCTTATGCTATTTATGTTTGAATTTTGTGTTTACAATTTCAGGTTGCTTGAAACTAATGTATTGAATATATATATTGTTTAAGCTTGCACTGTCACGGACTGCGGAGGGACAAGGGCGTTTGTCAGGCTGTTCGCCTTTAGCCCTTCACCCCTGCCGTGAGCTCTGTATCTGGCTTACTGTAAATAAAAATACTACTACTACTACTACTAAAAAAACTAGCGTCGTAGAAATATCAAAAGATAAAATGAACCAGACAGTTGAATCACGAACGCAAGGGCTGCTCCGGCTGCTCCTGCCAAAATAAAGCCCAGCAATGGAGTTAGTGCGAGCGCTCGCATCGAAACACTGCAGCTGGTCGTCTGTGCGAGTGGCTGAGTTTTGTCGTGACACCCGTTCAGAAGCCTTCTTTCGGCGCACCACCTATCAAATGTTGTTCTCCCATCGGGTGCTTTAAAAAGCAGACCCATCAAAAAAAAAAGCGGAAGCACTCGACTCTAAGCGTAATTCATTGTTACGCTAATTATAACACAGCTAGACTCAACTAGGAAAGAAATTTTTTTCCAAGAAGCTTTCTCGCAGTTAGATCCTCTACCCTCTCTTTCACGTTGTGCATTAACTTATGTTAGCGTCGTTTCGGACGATGTACACAAGAGAGAAAAAAGGGACAGTTCTTAAGAGAGAGAGAGATGAAGATGCAAGGAAAGGCAGGGAGGTTAACCAGACGCACATCCGGTTTGCTACCCTGCACTGGGGAAGGAATAAAGGGGAGAAAATAGGTTGCAGAAAGATGAGAAGGTACACACAATCACGAGCACACTCGGAGAGCACACACAGTCTACAGGCGGTCGCTCAGGTTTGCTGACTTTAAGTAAAGTAGCAGTGCTTTAGTCGCTTTCTGCGCAACTGAGGCAGATGCCCAAGGTCCTAGTATCTTCTGCACACAAAATGGTCCGGGGTCAAGTTGATTCAAAACCATCCGGAGCTGGCATCGCTGTGTGTCGTAGCAAGCGCAGCTGCACAGGGCGTGTTCGATGGTCTCTTCAGCTCCGCAGTAGTCGCATGTAGGAGTGTCTGCCATACCAATGCGAAAAGAGTACACCTTTGTAAATGCAACACCCAACCAAAGGCGGCATAACAGTGTCGCATCGGAGCGGGAAAGTGGTGCTCGTAGCTTTAGCTTGAGCGAAGGATCCAGTTCATAAAATTGACACCTTTGGAAGCTGCTAGACGACCAGAACGTACGTGTGAGATCTCGAGCCAGAAGGTAAAGTTGTCTTGCTGCATCATTCCTTGATAGAGAAATCGGGACTACACGGGTTTCTTCATGGGCTGAGCGGGCTGCATCATCGGCTAATTGATTTTCGGTAATACCGATATGTGCAGGTAACCATTGATATATAATATCATGCCCTCGTGCTAGAGCTTCATGATGGCAATGTCTTATTTCTTGTACCAGTTGTTCATGACTCCTCCTACGCATGGCCGACTGCAAACTCTGAAGCACTGCCTTCGAATCACAGAATATGACCCATTTTCCTTGACGTTCTCGAACGAGATATTGTAAAGCAGCCCTTATAGCAGCAAGCTCTGATGCCGTAGATGTAGTCATATGCGACAACTTAAACTTGATTGTCATTGCTGCAGCCGGAATTACAGCGGCACCTGATGAGCTGCTGGACGAGACGGACCCATCAGTGTATATCTGCGTTCGGTCTAAGTACAACATGTAATAATAGCAGTGTTGCTTGCTTCAATTCTACTCTGGAGTGACTGCTTTTCTTTTTGATTCCCGGAATTTCTGAACGTGCTTGCTGCTGGTCGAGGCACCACAAAGAACATGCCATTCTCGCAGCTGGCGTAAATCCTGATGGAATGCTGTTTAGGTGCTTGGCTATGACGTCTGAAAACGTAGCACGTGGTCTTCCGGAGGGTAGAAGGGCCAAGTGGTGGTCGGAGACATGGCTAGCATGTCGAATGTGCGCTCTCAGGCAATCCACAACTATATATGTCCTGACCGGATGGTCTTTGGCAAGCATGATTGTGGCATAAGTAGAAGCGCATCGGGGCAGTCCTAGGCAGATACGCAGTGCCTGACCCTGCAAACTCTCCAATGAATAAGTATTGGATTCGCAAGTGTTAGTCAGTACCGGCAAGCTGTAGCGCAATAGAACCAGAAATAGAGCCCTGTACAGCTGTAGCATGGAGGCACAGAAGTTCCCCATGCTTTCCCGCTCATGAATTTCATTATATGCACAATAGATAGCAGTCTCTTCTTCAATTACGCACAATGCGGGCTCCACGAAAGACTTCTGTCGATTATTATGCCTTGGAAACGATGCGTCTGTGCATGTTTGACACTCTGCCCATTGATGTAAACAGGGTATGGCGTCATTGGTTTGCGTGTACACGCCATAGACGTTCACTTCACATTTGATATAGTTAGGCCTTGTTTCTGAAGGTAGGCTGTTGTGAGGGTAGCTGCCCGCTGTATTCGTGCACGCACCTGAGGGCGAGTAACTGCAGCACTCCAGAGGCAAATATCATCGGCGTATATGAATAGGCACACCGACTTGGGCAGAACCTTCACCAGAACAATGAGGGCAACATTGAACAATGTGGGGCTTAAAACACCTCCCTGAGGTACTCCGCAGTAGGTGTAATGTTCAGCATTTGTACCCTCATATGTTTGCTCAAATAAACCTCTGCCAGTTATATAATATTTTATCCATTGAAACATTAGTCCACCAATGCGCATTGCTGCGAGAGAAGTGAGGATGGCATCGTGAGCTACATTATCATATGCACGCTTCACGTGAAGAAAGAGGGCCACTGATATGCGCTTGCGACTTTTTTCTTGCTGAACAAATGTCGATAAGTCCAGGTCACAGTCGATGGAGGAGCGGCCCCGACGAAAGCCTGTCATGCAAGAAGGGTATTCGGTGTATCGTTCCAAGTACCACTCGAGACGAAATAGAACCATTCTTTCCATAACTTTTCCGAGGCAGCTTGCGAGGGCAATGGGGCGATACGCTGTCAAGTCCAATGGTGATTTTCCCGATTTCAAAAGTGGTATTATACGACCTATTTTTCATTCTCGGAGAACACTGCCGCTGAGCCAGGAGTTGTTGAAGCATGTTAAAAGTTCTTTTCTGGCTTTTTGTCCAAGGTGTCCCAACGCACTATAAGTAATACCATCAGGACGTGGCGATGACATGCGCTTAGAAGCGACTAGCGCACCTTCCAGTTCTTCCACGGTGAATGGAATGTCCATTTTTGGTAATCGCGTCCAACGTACAATTTACGGGGCAGTGCGTGGAGAACAAGATGAAGTTGGCAATGCAATGTTTGACAATTGAGGATCAGTGAGGCATTATCTGTTTTTTTTTTACAGTGGAAAACTCGTCAAGCTGCCTGCATTACTTGGGTAAATGCTCCAAGAACATTTGCAGGAAACCGACTACTTCATAATTCATAATGTTTGTGTGCTAGGGAAGCATTGACAATATTATTTTTCTTCACTATTTTGAGAAGCATGGTACCACCCACACACGTGCAATAAATTTTCTGAAAATTTTTGATGCTGTGGCTGATGAAGATGAATAATTAGGGCTGAACCTGATGTAATAGGTTGGTGCATTTAACGACTCACTCGTTACTCCATACGCATTGAATGGCGCCTCGTTGGTCTTTTGCTGTTCTAAAACACTTTCATACGGATATAAACGAGGGTTTCTTTCCTGACAGAAGATTGCCTATGGTAAGTTTACAACAGAGTTTGAAGGATTGGCGCGAATCAGTAGTGAAACACTGAGCTGGCACGCAGGGGATTTGTTTGGAATCCCATTCTGTAGCTGGTGTTTTTTATTTACCTTTTTTTCATATCGTACGATGCTGGTTACGGACACCAGCGGTGGCGGCAGCGGTGGCGGTGGCAGTAGCGGTGGAACGCAATCATGGCACACGTGACCCTTGTTGTGATCTCATAAAGGCTCTCACTGTATAAAAAAATTCATAAGCGACTATTTCAACTTGAACGATCAACTCAAGGAAGGTGTGAAGAGCTAAGTCTTTTCAATGCGAGAGAAATTCTGAGAACAAGGAATGCTCCGGCTCATTCATGAAAGAGATTGTTGTGATCAGGCATTTACTCTATATTTGGAATCAAAGATTCAGTGATACTTACAGTGTCGTTTTGTACCTTCTTATTTTAGTACGCCTTCTACAATTAACTGCTAATTTGAAACACTGGGAACACAGATGTAGTGTGGGTATCTCATGCATGTTTTTTGCGTAACTATAGCATTAAGGAGTTCTTATAGAGTTAGAAACCTACTAAATTTTAAATTTTTCATAAATAGTAGAATAATTGAATCAATGCGCCTGTGATGTGTGTTTGCTTTTTTTTCTTAAGCAATATTACCTTTTGACATATGTTCTTCTTGTTGAGGCGAAACACTCAGATATTTAGGCACGGACTAGGCATTTGTTCTGAAATTGTCGTTTTTCAACGTTGATAAAGTCAGAAATATTTTTAAAAATGAGAAAACTCTGAGTTGAAGTATTTAGATGAAATGAGATTGAAAGCGCGACAACTTTTAGCTCATTATTTTCGGAGCTTCCCCGTAAACAAGCGTGGTAATAGGTTACACTTGCATGTGAAATGAAGCATTACGCAGAGTCAATTTGAAAGAAAAAAAGAGAGAGATACAACCAGGCTCATTGATAGGGGTGCGATGACCACTACACCACCAAGAAATTGACCCAGAAGCATTACGCCCTGGGCCCTTTCCTTTTGCGCCCATTAACCTTCAACTGGCATAGAAGACTATTAAACGATTCGAAATAGTGTATGTAAACAAATGTAACGAAACATAGTGATGCAGCGACACAACTGTACATTAGCAGAATTTCATTGTCGGGCGTCGAGAAAGAAATAGTAAATTCTACTAACACGAAGTAAGATATTAAAAGGACGTATAAGGGCAATGTTCAGGATAGGGATGAGTCTACAAAAGCCATAAAATATGAGAGACGGTGGGTCAATAGCATATATTTCTTTCGAGACCACGATAATAAGATGGTAGCCAGAAGGGAAGTGGATTTTTTGAAGTACCTGATACGACTCTACTCAAACACGTGGGGACTCCATTTTAGATGATGACCTGCGAGCGACAGGAACTCGTATACAAATGGTGCCTTCTTTGGTGAGTACGCTTTTTATACACTTCAGAAGAGAGTAACGCCGGGATATGTTTTCCGTCAACTGAGAGTACCGGAAGAAGGAAACTTGAGGTGCACTGATGCCGGCCATCATTTGTCATTGTCACCGACAAAAGCCCGACTTTTACGCCTTTAGGGCAAATACAGAACCAGAATAAGAGCGCAGCGGCTGAGAAAGGCGTCATGAGACCACACTCACAAGGAAGGAAAAAGTAAATGGTGAATACAATATGACGCAGAACCAACGGACTTCATTCATTTTGCTTTTCTTTCTTCTAGTGTTTATTATCTTTTTGAGTCGCCTGCCCAGATTTTTTTGTGATAATAAAGCAGTCTTCCTTGATCGCTTCTACCCACATTCCAAAATGGCGTTCGTGGCACTAAGCCCAACCTAAGTTGAACGATGTAACACGCAGTTGTTTTGTATACTGACCCATGTCTTTTCCAACAGTTTTTAACGCGAGAGCGTTAGAAAGCTTGTTTCTCAGAAATTCCAGAGTCAGAGTCAGTGCCGATGGCGGCGCCGTTGGTTGTGAGGAAAAAAAAGTCATCTTAGCGTGACCAAAAAATATAGAAAGTTGCATATAAAAAAAAAAAAAACTCTGGCTACGAGTGAGGGTCGAATCCGGCCGGGTCGTTTACGTGGGAAGCGGGTGGTAGAGCGTCTGCTTGTGAATATTGTGACAATAACTATGCCTGCTAGAAAATCATGATAATCCGTGGCACAAGCATACGTACCGTCGGGCGTCAGAACACGGGATTATCGTAATGGCTTCATAGTTAAAAGCCAGTCACCCACTGCAAAACGTACACACGTTATTGAACCCTTAAGGCCTCGTGGGTGTGTAGCAAGTTCACAGAGATTTCATACACTAAGTGCTTGAAGTACGCACTAAGCAGAGACTATCACTAACGCGTTCAACTCCTAAAGGCGCAGCTTCAGAGTCCCCCAATTTTTTTCGGCAATGCTCCCACGTCATTAGTACAGACATACTCCAAAAAGGCGCATAGGTGCATTTTACTCCGATTTTAGCTCACGCTAGATTCAGCAATTCTTTATTCAGATGAAGGTAGTTTTTTATGCAATTAACG
The DNA here is from genome assembly GCF_043290135.1 of Rhipicephalus microplus. Lineage (NCBI taxonomy): Eukaryota > Metazoa > Arthropoda > Arachnida > Ixodida > Ixodidae > Rhipicephalus > Rhipicephalus microplus. The sequence goes on from NC_134701.1 coordinate 185,798,673, forward strand.
CAACGGTCTTTATTATCACTGTACAAGTACAATGTGAATAAATATACTACAACAAACAAAACTGAAGAAAGTTATTACAATTGTGAACTGTTAACACCGAAAAAATAATACTGTAAATGCTTACTGCGGAGAAATTCTTCTGCTGATGCGATTGGTGGTGGAATATTTGGTTGTGAGTGAAAAAGTAGCGTTGACCATGAACGAAAACGCAAGGTTTAAGTGCAAATAAACCTAGCAACCACGGAGCAAGAGTGTATGTAGCCAGGGGGTGGTCAAACCGAGCCCATGCCTCCCCCGACGTGTTTTGCGCCATGGTGTGGAGAGGAAAAAAATGACCATTTAAAGGAGGTTCCTTGCGATGCTGCCCGAAAGCGTTTTAAGTTTGGTTTTTGTTGCGGCACAGTTGAGGTATCCAACGAGAACGAAGGCAGTCTATTGATTAGGAAGGTAATACGATGTGTGCGCGCGAGTGGACATCGCTATCGCGTTCAACCCTTCAATGCCAAGCCTTAAGGACCTCCAGTTTTAGTTATGTTCTAGGTCATAGCTTTTTTTATTTAGGGCCATATTTCTAACAGAATGGTGGCCTTTTCCATTCGTCGTTGCTGCGTCGCATTGGATTCTCAGGCTTTATGTTTTATTTGGTTGAGAACCAGGCAAGTCTGGTGAATAGCGCCAAACTCTCAGCTCAGGCTCACGGCATTCTTGAGTTTGGGATGCCGCCCAGTTTGAAAAACGCAGCTATCGGTTCACTCCACTACATAAAGATTGTTGTTCTCGTTACAACATCATCTCTATCAAAAGCGTTGATGTATAAGTACTAAACCACTGGTACTGTATTTTTTGTTCTTTATTTTTCTACCTGTTTCATCTATTTCAATCATTTTAGGCATATTCTGCATCGATAACCGCGTAGATGCATTTACGTGAGTTCACGCATTTGTGCTTCAATAATTTCAAAGTGGCTACATATATCCATAATAAATAATGGTTCCCTTTTCTGAAACCATTACTTTTGCGATAGCAATTATATAGACAGTCTCGGCTGCTTTTTGCAGTCGCTGCCGCCGTCATTCACAGTATATGCATACGCAACTAGATATATAAAAACCCATGAAATAAATAAAAGCTGTCCATGCTCGGCACCCAGATTGTCACGTTGCGCCGACGCGCGCTTATCTCCCACGCGCACATTGCCCCGTGATTGGGGAGGGGGGTCAGTCTACTTCTCTTACATAGTGACTTGCATCAAGAACTTACGAATAACCATAGAATATTGTAAACTTTTACACAAAAAAATGTCCTTTCAAAAGTAATGTTCTCACGTCATCAACAAGGCCCCAGTGGCGTACACTCTTTCGCCAGTGGAGGGGTCAAACCTACCTTACTCGTCCGCCGGGATATATATATATATATATATATATATATATCCCAGCGGACGAGTGGGGTGGAATTGATTTGCATGCACAGAGGTGACACGACTCGCTTTTTTAGGTACCACGAAATTCAATGCCATTTCAACTGAGAAATGGCATCCTTAGCCCGACCTCTGCAAGCAGAACGATTCTTCACACTCATCAGTTCGCAACAGTTTTGACAGGGCGGCGGTCACGATATACACTTTTTGAAAAAATAATTTTCCGGAAGCAGCAAATGCTTTGAGCTCTCTTAAAAAAGTTTGCTCGTTCCTATCCGTAACTTCATCAACAAGTCACAGCAGAATAAAATGTTTGAACACGTGGTGTAATATTATAGGGCGCCTGCTCAGCGCTTGGCTGCTCTGCAATACTATAGCACAAGACGCAAATGAGTCGCATAGGTGACCCTCACCGCTAAGAGCCCACAAGAAAAATCATCACAGAAATGTTGGCAAATATTCACTATGTTGTAACATTGCCTCGTAACATTTGATTCTCCTGTAAGAACATAATTCAGTGATTACTGTAGCGACGGAAAGCTTAAGCTTACTTGTTGTGTTCCCCAGATTGCAGCAAGAGTAACCACTATCAAAATTGGGGGAGCTCAGCCCCCCAACTTTTTTCACTGAGGGGTTGGTGCCTTCTTTGACCCCCCCGGCTAATATGCCTATGCAAGGTCCACACGTCAACAATCATTTTCACACACAAGATGCACAAGAAACGTTCCTGCGTTTCACAATACTTTGTCTCACAATCATTTATATAACACCATTACACAACGGTCGTTTGGCATTTGGCCGCAGAGCTGTGTTGAAACATGAGAGGCAACGCGCTACATAGGCCAGGATTTTCTCAATGTGAACAATAACTCTTAATTAGAATCCATGTGTTTCTGGTATTCCCTACTCTTTTAAAACTGCACTAGTATAGGAGGCAGTAATGCCTTGAAGATTTTCTGTTAGCCATGCACCCAGAACGATCACCCTTTGCTCAAACAATGTAATTCCTGAAAATACTTTGTAAACCTACTGCTTACCTCTCAAAACCCAACCTGAAAAATAAGCGGTATGTCACAAATGTCATATATGTATCTGCCTTTTAATTGTGAAGCATTTCTTGGCGAACTTCAGTGACTTTGAATCTATCTATCTATCTATCTATCTATCAATCTATCTATCTATCTATCTATCTATTTATCTATCTATCTATCTAACTATCTATCTATCTATCTATCTATCTGTCTATCTATCTATCTATCTATCTATCTATCTATCTATCTATCTATCTAGCCACATACGACTTTTAGCTGTCCTGGCCGTTTGGATAATGATATCGGCACCAAACTTAGTATAATATAGCATGACTGTATCACAAACATAACTGACTAGTCATAACAATAAAATCATGACATGTATGTCATAAATGCAACAACAGCTCTAATGGTATTGCTACTCTTGAGGTGGTTTCATTCAGAAGATATGTTGCAAAACTGGTATGGTATGACGTGACTGCATGGCGAACACAAGGAACAGACCGTAACAACAAGATAATGACATGCGTGTCATGCAACAACATGACTACATGCCACACTTACGACGTGCTCGCGGCTGTTTTGTGTGCTTTGCTTACCGAATTCGGTATTACGAGACGTGAATGCATGACGAAGGTATGTGACTGGTGCAAACATGATAATCATGACATGCATGTCAAGTAAAAACATGACTACATGCTACGCTCATGATGCCTTCGCGGCCGCTTCGCTAGCTTCACATGTTCCAAATTCAGTATTACGTGACGCGAACGGATGATATAGGTAAATGACACGTCCAATCATGATGATCGTGACATGCGTATCATGAACAACATGACTACGTTCCACACTCATGATGTGCTCGCGGCCGTTTCGCTACCTTCACATATACCGAAATTTGGTATTACGTCACGTGAATGGGTGACGAAGGTATGTGACTGGAGTAAACATGATAATCATGAAATGCGTGCCATGTTAGAACATGACTACATACCACAGGGCAGCTACGCAGTGGTGCTGGCAATCCTCACTGAACTGTACTGCTGGCCGACCGGCCTTTGTCTTTTTCTTTTTGTTTTCGCTTTCTCACTGTTTCTTCTATTTTTTGTTATGTCCGTTTCACTCTATTTTGACTTTTCTCTTTCTGTCTATTTGTTTTACTCCGTCCTGTTCTAAGTGCGAAGCATTTTTTACATACTCTAGGCACATTTAGTACCTATCTATCTATCTATCTATCTATCTATCTATCTATCTATCTATCTATTTATCTATCTATCTATCTATCTATCTATCTATCTGTCTATCTATCTATCTATCTATCTATCTATCTATCTATCTATCTATCTATATATGCCCTTACATCTTCCTGCTTTTATGATCACCCCCTTGATTTGGGATAAACTAAAATTAGTTGGGCAGAGTAAAATGGTTTGACGAGTACGACTCCCTGGTCATGACATGAATAATCTCACAATCCTGTCTCATACGTTGTCGAACACTTGTCTAAAAACAGTGGCACATACCCGGGGGTGGATATGTGCCGCAGAGACATAGAACAAAAAATATCATAAAATATGGAGGTTAACTAAGCTAAGTCCAGTTTGCTACCCTACACAGGTGAGAGGGGAATGAGGGAGAAAAAGAGAGAGACAGGAGGAGATACACATTGCACGTAACACACACAGTTCAGGTTTCACAGGCGGTAACACAGTTGCGATGATGTTTATTAGAACAGAGGAGTCGCAACGAGGTCGCGACGGAAAATGGGCGAACAGCAAGTCTGGCAAAGGCGGCACAGGTTCTCGCGCAATCAGAGCACGGGCTTCTCGTTGTCTTCCGAAGGCGCATACGCGTTGGTGCGTATGCTCCACTACAATACCCCCGTGGTGAAGGGTAGCCATCCTGGCAACTCAGGGAGTAGGCACAATGAGGGGGTCGTAGTAGGGCTTGAGACGGTCGACGTGTACGGTCTCGCGTCCTCGACGGCGCAAATCTGGTGATTGTGTTAATGGCTCGATGACGTAATTCACCGGGGAGGTCGCGTCAATGACACGGTAGGGACCATGGTACCGGGCCAGAAGTTTAGAAGACAGGCCAGGAACGTGCGGGGGCACCCAAAGCCACACAAGGGAGCCAGCACGAAATGTAGGAGTGTGATGTGTGGTGCGCGTTCAAAGTGCGCGCCTTCGAAAAGTGCGCGTCACGAAAAAAAAAAAAACAAAAGGAGAAATACCAGAGTGCACGTGCGGGGCTGCTTAAACAAGAATGACGACGTTAAAGAGCGTCGAGCACGAGGATGCGTGGCAGGACGTGAAGTAAACAAAAGGTAAAACATCCAATGGGCAGCGAACACGGAGATTTCAAGGCCCAATGGCTTGACACCACGAGACAGCAGTATCTCCAATGAGAACGAGACAAGTGGGCCAGAGCTGAAGCAGGAGCCTGAACAGACCAGAGCAAGGAGAGTTCGAAGAAGACGGGGCAAGCGGAAGGTCGTCACCGGACCGGGCGCTGAAGATGGGCCGTCGGGCGTAGGACCCGAGCCTGCAGGTCTTCAACCGGCCGGGGCCTCCTGCTGTCGGGTTCCCGCTCCAAAGGACCGTGGCCATCCGGTCCTGAACTCCTTTCCAGGGCCTGCGGACTTTGGTTCCGGCAGGCGAGCTACAGCCGTCGGGCTCCGGGCCCGAGCTGTGCGCCCAGCTGCTTGACTAGGTCGACCCTGGTTCTCTGACGCGTCACCACCAGCCTGCGTTCTCTCGTCACAGACGGGTCCACACTCCTAAAGCCAGAGCCACCACGTTCCGGCCTGGTTTCTCGACGTGTCGTCAGCAGCCAGCGTTCCTTCATCCCCGTCCTGCCCGCGTCCTGAAGCCGGAATCACCGCGTTCCGGTTTGCTCATCGTCGGCGGAATTCAGCGTGTGGGTGAGACCGAACAGATATCTTGCGCTACTCCCATCACTCAGCCCCTTTCGAACGTTAGGTTTAGTTACTGACTTTGAACGTTCTTGTTGGGTGTTTACAGATGTGTTTCGTCATGTCCAGTCAACTGTTTATTAAGTGTTTTGTTTTGTGAGGAATCTTTGTCTTTTTACTTTTCAATTAAACTTTTTGTGTGTTTCTTGGAAACCGAACGGCTTTGTCCTTATTAACAAAACTCTCTGAGGCTCAGCCCGGGAGAAAAACAAATCAGCAACAAAGAACCTGCATCACAAATTGGCGTCCGCAGCGACAGGACAAAGTCGTTTGTTTTTCCAGTAGATTTTTTTGACGCGGTTAACACGATGACGAACACGTGGGAGTTAATTGAGTTGGCGGATAAAATGGGACTGACGGGAGCGGAGTTTAGAGTATGGTACGCGGAGCGGATGGAGAGGGAGCGTGAGGAACGGGCTGCGATATGTGACGCTAAAAAGCAGCAGATTGCATTGCAAACACACGCTAAGAGAGAGGAGTTCGAGCGAGAAACACGGGCTAGGAGAGAGAAGCTCGAGCGAGAGACACGCGCTAAGAAGGAGCAGCTTGAGCTAGAAATGCGTGAAAAGAAAAGGCTGCTCGAGATAGAGATGCGCGAAAAGAAGAGACTGTTGGAACTAGAATATGAAGATTTGCAGCAGTGGCTTGAGAGGGAAAACGCTGAATATACGTGGTCTGAGAGCCAGAGTAGTCAACCAGTGGATGAGGTGTGCTCTGAAAGCAGTTACATCGGGAGCGATTTGAATTTACGTGAGACTGACCCTGTACCTCGTCATGACCTTTCGCTAGAGAAAGAAACTCTGAAAGAGTATGACAGGGAGGTAAACAGTCAAAAGACTAGGAGACTCGATAAGCTTATTGAAGCGCAGGAATGCTTCGTGAGCATGGAACAAGAACGTTCCATTCAGAGTAAAGGGTATTTTGAAACCTGTGAGAGGTCAAGCGCACTTTATTCAGAGGTAGGATTGCCTCTGAATAGCTCCGCTGAAGGAGCAATAAAAGGTCTCCTAGGTAATGCCGGCGAATGCCATAATGAAAGCTCTGATGTAGCAGCTACCTATTGTTTTGGGCCACTGGAGATAGCAACAGACGCTACGGACATGGTTTTTCACCATGATTATAACTTGCCCATACAGAGAGATGGCTTGTGTTCTCGGGAAATTGTAGATGATGCTGTTAGAAGAATATTGGAGCAAAATGCAAAAGCACTTGTTGAAGAACAGAGAGTAGAGTTGCAATGTAGGTCAGCTATATGTGACAATGAGGGTAATCACGATGACCCAGGCAGAAGGGTTGAAAGTATTGATGAACAAGCAATACAGAAAGCTGAAGGGATGGAAAGTGAACCAGAAGGCAGTAATGGTCCAGCAGGTTATTGTACGAGGAAGGACGCCGACTGGTGCTCTTTGGCATCTTCGGTTGAAGAGGTCGCTTCTGTTAAGATGTCTCAACGATTAGCGGCTTACGAGCTCAAGCAAGGCGTTCGTGGGAAGGATGAAATGATTCAGGCGTGGTTGTACTGGTGCGCCTGGAGGCAACGCCTCCGACTGGCATACAGACATTCCAGCGTGTATGCTTGTGATTTCGAGGTTGGGAACCTGGTGATACACAGCTTTAGGTTCATACGAGCTTACGGTCGAGAATTCTTCCACTGGCTTCCGATTCCTTACTCTTGTCAAATGGTTAGAGCAGTTAAACGTCTTGTACGGGACGCTATAACTTAAGCGTCAAATTCGATTTCCCGCTGGTTTCTTTTGGATCTTGCTTGCGGACCATGGAAGGGTGTTGCTTGTAAATATTTGAAGAAGTTACATGCAATGTAACATTAACATGATGTATAGTTTTTGAGATGATAGGGTATATATGATAAAAAAAAAGGGGTGGTGTAATACTAATTTGGGGATTTTCACAATCCGCTAGATGTGTCCATACTTTTTCTCACTTCTTGCGTATTTTTGAGGTTAGTGAATGTGGACCTTTGGGCAATGCAGTGAACTGTGTGGCGGACATATGTGGGTAAATTGTGGTGCAGTGCGAAACGTGCACTCAACGGCAGTTTTTTTTTTTTTCTTCTCGAAAAAAAAAAAAAAAACTTTTCTTATTGTTGTTGGTTGAATGTTACGTTCTGTGGACTCGGTGTTTCGACGTGAGACATGTCAACGAAGAAGCAGTGTGGTGCCATCGGTGTGATGTGTTGAACTGCGTGGTGCAAATATGTGGTGTAATTGTGACGGAGTGCAGAACGCGCACTCATCGGCAGTTTTTTTTTCTAAAAAAAAAACTTGAATGAAAGGGGGGCGTATGTGATGTGTGGTGCGCGTTCAAAGTGCGCGCCTTCGAAAAGTGCGCGTCACGAAAAAAAAAAACAAAAGGAGAAATACCAGAGTGCACGTGCGGGGCTGCTTAAACAAGAATGACGACGTTAAAGAGCGTCGAGCACGAGGATGCGTGGCAGGACGTGAAGTAAACAAAAGGTAAAACATCCAATGGGCAGCGAACACGGAGATTTCAAGGCCCAATGGCTTGACACCACGAGACAGCAGTATCTCCAATGAGAACGAGACAAGTGGGCCAGAGCTGAAGCAGGAGCCTGAACAGACCAGAGCAAGGAGAGTTCGAAGAAGACGGGGCAAGCGGAAGGTCGTCACCGGACCGGGCGCTGAAGATGGGCCGTCGGGCGTAGGACCCGAGCCTGCAGGTCTTCAACCGGCCGGGGCCTCCTGCTGTTGGGTTCCCGCTCCAAAGGACCGTGGCCATCCGGTCCTGAACTCCTTTCCAGGGCCTGCGGACTTTGGTTCCGGCAGGCGAGCTACAGCCGTCGGGCTCCGGGCCCGAGCTGTGCGCCCAGCTGCTTGACTAGGTCGACCCTGGTTCTCTGACGCGTCACCACCAGCCTGCGTTCTCTCGTCACAGACGGGTCCACACTCCTAAAGCCAGAGCCACCACGTTCCGGCCTGGTTTCTCGACGTGTCGTCAGCAGCCAGCGTTCCTTCATCCCCGTCCTGCCCGCGTCCTGAAGCCGGAATCACCGCGTTCCGGTTTGCTCATCGTCGGCGGAATTCAGCGTGTGGGTGAGACCGAACAGATATCTTGCGCTACTCCCATCACTCAGCCCCTTTCGAACGTTAGGTTTAGTTACTGACTTTGAACGTTCTTGTTGGGTGTTTACAGATGTGTTTCGTCATGTCCAGTCAACTGTTTATTAAGTGTTTTGTTTTGTGAGGAATCTTTGTCTTTTTACTTTTCAATTAAACTTTTTGTGTGTTTCTTGGAAACCGAACGGCTTTGTCCTTATTAACAAAACTCTCTGAGGCTCAGCCCGGGAGAAAAACAAATCAGCAACAAAGAACCTGCATCACAAGGAGCTATGCGGTGAGCGTCGTCGTGTCGAGTCTTTTGTAGGCCTTGAGCCTCACTTGTCAGAGACCGAGCCAACTGACGGCAGTCTTCAGCGTATCTGGTGACTTCCGAAAGCGGGGAGCACTCAGATGCATCAGGGCGATACGGTAGTATAGTGTCGAGTGGGTGGGAAGGTTCGCGGCCGTACAATAGAAAGAACGGCGAAAAACCGGTAGTCGCTTGCGTCGCGGTGTTATAAGCGAAGGTAACAAAGGGCAATACAGCGTCCCAGTTAGTGTGGTCGGAGGAGGTGTACATCCTCAGCATGTCGCCAAGTGTGCGGTTGAACCGCTCAGTAAGACCATTTGTCTGTGGATGGTATGCGGTAAATTTCCGGTGGATAATGTTGCATTCAGCGAGGATAGCTTGGATGACCTCCGACAGGAACACTCGACCCCGATCACTGAGTAATTCCCGCGGAGCACCATGGCGTAGAATGAAGCTGCGGAGAATGAAGGGTGCAACTTCGTGGGCGGTCGCTGCCGGTAGAGCTGCAGTCTCAGCGTAGCGTGTCAGATGATCGACTCCGACAATAATCCACCGGTTTCCAGAGATACTATATGGGAGGGGGCCATACAGGTCTATACCCACGCGGTCGAATGGGCGAGCCGGGCACGGGAGCGGCTGTAACATGCCAGTAAGGTGCCGCGGAGGTGTCTTGTTCTGTTGGCAAGTGGTGCAAGACTCAACGTATTTCTGCACAAAGCGATACATTCCTCGGCAGTAATAGCGCTGGCGCAGCCTTTCGTAGGTTTTCAGGACACCTGCGTGAGCACTTTGGGGATCTGCATGGAAATTCATGCAGATGTCAGAGCGCATACGAGTTGGGACAGCAAGGAGCCACTTCCGACCACCAGGCATGTAGTTACGGCGGTACAGAATGTTGTCTCGTAAGGAAAAGTGGGCTGCTTGCCGGCGTAGCGCTCTCGTGGAAGGGACAGCAGACGGATCGGTAAGGTAGTCGACTAACAAGGCAAGGTGTGGGTCTTTACGCTGCTCCGAAAGCATGTCAGTCGTGTCGAGCGGTGACAAGGTGGTAAAAGGGGGAGACAGAGAAGCCACATCTGGTGTTAATGGCGATCGCGAAAGTGCATCGGCATCCGCATGCTTGCGACCGGAACGATATACGACACGGATGTCGTATTCCTGCAATCGAAGTGCCCAACGCCCCAGGCGTCCGGACGGGTCTTTCAAGGTGGACAGCCAACATAGAGCGTGGTGGTCTGTGACCACGTCGAAAGGACGGCCGTAAAGGTACGGGCGAAACTTCGTCAACGCCCAGATTATGGCCAAACACTCCTTCTCTGTCACGGAGTAATTCAATTCAGCCTTCTTGAGAGCGCGACTTGCATAGGCGACTACGTATTCAGCTTGGGTGCCTTTCCGTTGTGCCAAAACTGCACCAAGACCGATGCCACTTGCATCGGTGTGAATTTCTGTGGCCGCAGCAGGGTCGAAGTGACGAAGAATAGGTGGTGAGGTCAGCAGGCGGCGGAGCTGGCGAAATGCGTCGTCACATGCAGGTGACCATGCAGATATGCCTTTGCTGTTGGAAAGCAGACTCGTGAGAGGTGCGATGATGGACGCGAAGTTGCGCACGAAGCGACGAAAGTAGGAGCAGAGACCGACGAAACTTCTTAGGGCTTTTAGAGATGTGGGCAACGGAAAGTCAGCGACAGCTCGAAGCTTATCGGGATCCGGAAGAACACCGTCTCTGGTGATGACATGTCCCAAGATGGTTAGTTTTCGTGCTGCGAAGTGGCACTTCTTGGAGTTAAGTTGTAGGCCTGCAGAAGTTAGATACGTCAGAATCTCGTGGAGGCGAGCAAGATGTGTCGGGAAATCAGATGAAAAGACTACGATGTCGTCCAGGTAACATAAGCATGTTTTCCACTTGTGGGCACGCAAGATGGTGTCGATCATGCGCTCAAATGTGGCAGGCGCGTTGCAGAGCCCAAATGGCATGACTTTGAACTCATATAGGCCATCCGGTGTTACAAAGGCTGTTTTAGGGCGATCACATTCAGCCATTGGCACCTGCCAATACCCACAACGCAGATCCAAAGATGTAAAGTACTCGGCGCCTTGTAAACAGTCAAGAGCATCGCCTATTCGTGGTAGCGGGTAGACATCTTTTTTCGTAATATTGTTTAAGCGGCGACAGTCCACGCAAAATCGTACGGTGCCATCTTTTTTCTTGACCAGAACCACAGGTGATGACCAAGCGCTTTGAGAAGGCTGTATGAATCCACGTTTAAGCATGCCATCTACTTGCTCCGTAATGACGCGGCGCTCTTCGGCGGAAAGGCGGTAAGGACGCTGTCGCAGAGGCGAATGTGAGCCGGTGTCAATAGTATGAGCGATAGTCGTGGTGCGGCCCAAAGCAGGTTCTTGAAAGTCGAAAAAGAACGAAACTTGTTAAGGAGAGCAACAAGTTGGCGGCGATGCGAGAGGGGAAGGTCTGCGTCGATAGCATTGTCGAAGGCTGACGAACTTGATGGCTCAGACGCATGAGTGATTGCAGCAATGTCACATGGCGTTTCGTCGGGAAGAATAATATCATCGATATGGTCGACAGGTTGCACATATCCTAACGTTTCACCACGAAGTAAGCCAATGGGGTAGTTGCAGTGGTTGGTGACCAGCATTACGGTTAAACCAGACGCAATTGTAAGAACAGCAAATGGGAGAACGATGCCCTTGCGTTCAGTAAAAACCGGAGATGGCGTAAACACCACCGTGCCGTCAGGTTGCGCCAGACATGAAAGGCTAATAGGGACCGAAGCTTCAGGAGGCAAGGTGATGTCGTCATCAGCGATGACTTTGCAGAGCAGAGGAGAGCGGTCGGGTGGTGGAAATTCACATGTTGGCACAAGGGACACTTCGGCACGGGAACAATCGATGATAGCTTCATGACGTGATAAGAAATCCCAACCCAGGATAAGGTCATGAGAGCAAGATGGTAGAACAAAAAACTGTACGACGTACAAAACGTCTCGGATGACGACGCGCGCCGTACACACAGCCGAGGGATGAATGCGTTGCGCGCTCGCCGTGGAAAGCACCAAGCCACTGAGAGATGTGGTCACTTTCTTCAGTTTCCTACAAAAGTTTGCGTTCATCACAGAAACGGCGGCCCCGGTATCAATTAACGCTAATGTGGCGACTCCCTCAACATCGACATCAACAACATTTTGCGGCGTAAATGGAGGCCTTGGGAATTGCGCACAAGTTGCAGTTCTTGCCTCCGGAACTGCACTGATTAGTTTCCCTCCTCAAGAGGTGGTCGACGACGCATAGGCGATGGCGATCGGCGACGAGGTGATGGGAAACGAGCAGTCGATGGGTGGCGATCCGAGTCGGAGTGCCTCTGTTCATATGCAGACGTGGTGGTATGCTGCGGTGCGTAGGTAGGAGCTCCGAAGTATGCGTGCGCAGGCGTGGGACGGCGGCGGCAGAAGCGTGCAATGTGGCCAGCCATGCCACACGCGAAGCAGATGGGACGATTGTCTCGGGTGCGCCACTCATTAGATGGACGGAAAAAGCGAGGTGGGGGCCTGTAGACTGGAGGCGAGGCAGGAGGAGGTGGAGCCGATAAGGCGACTGGATGCGGTGGGGGCCGCGCGACCACAGCTGCGTAGCTGAGAGGTGAAGGCGGCGCAGTTGGTGCGTAGCCAGCAGTTGAGAGATCAGATGGCACCGAAGTGCACGGGTAAGAGGCCGGAACTGTAGGGAGTGCATTGCAAATTTCAGCGCGTATGCCCTGCTGCATATTCGAAGGGAGGCTTGTCGTGGGCGCGTCACTATGCGGCAGGAGGGAAAGCTGTCGGGCGACTTCCTCCCTGATGAAGTCTTTAATCTGGTTCGACAGAGTTCCTTGGTGAACGTTGCCATTGGCGAGTGCGACGGCCGAGATCGAATCTGGTGATGGAACACTCTGTCGGGCGATGGAACGCTGACGACGCAATTCATCGAAGCTCTGGCACAGGTTTACGAGGACTGCCACCGTGGTCGGGCTCTTCGCCAGCAACATCTGGAATGCGCCATCCTCGATGCCTTTGAGAATATGTCGAATTTTCTCTTCTTCAGGCATGGATGAGTTAACACGCCTGCAGAGGTCGAGCACATCCTCAATATAGCTAGTAAAGGTCTCACCAGGTTGCTGGGCTCGGTGGCGCAGACGTTGGTCAGCGCGGAGCTTGCGGACCTCTGGTCGGCCGAACGCTTCGGTCACGAGGGTCTTGAAGGTGGACCAGCTGGCGATGGCGGTTTCGCGGTTGGTGAACTATAGCTTGGCGACGTCAGCCAAGTAAAAGATGACATAGGCAAGCTTGGAGTCGTTGTCCCATTTGTTGCTGGCACTCACGCGTTCGTACAAAGAGAGCCAGTCTTCGACGTCTTGCTCACCACTGCCGCTGAAGATTGGTGGGTCCCGCTGACGGGTAGCACCGGGGCAGGTCGACGGGGCAGCCGATGGTGCTGGCTGTGCTGGGATGGGCTGGTTGGCGACTGCGTCAGTCATGTTGTACGGTAGTCTTTCCGCCAACTTGCGAGAGCGGAGCTCCAGGTCTGCTTGGGGATCTCAGCAGCCTCCACCAAATGCGATGATGTTTATTAGAACAGAGGAGTCGCAACGAGGTCGCGACGGAAAATGGGCGAACAGCAAGTCTGGCAAAGGCGGCACAGGTTGTTCTCGCGCAATCAGAGCACGGGCTTCTCGTTGTCTTCCGAAGGCGCATACGCGTTGGTGCGTATGCTCCACTACACAGTGATGTTTTCCTCAAGAATTTTAGATGGGCTCATGTGCCTTTCTGAGCTGAAGTACTTGAAGGCCACGCTCCCAAGATCTTCTCCAGAGTAAAGTGTAAGAATGCACAGAATAAATGTCGTCGTTTCTTCACAAAACCAAACCTTAGCATTATGCGCGCCAATCGAGTAGTCTACCACAGAGCCACGCAAGGTTTTAGAACTACCTTTGGATCTATATTGAAAGTCCCAAAGAACATTTCGATAGTATCTAAATTCAAACTTTAAAATCGAGGTATATTGGTCCGTAGCGGAGCACGCGGTTCAAAATATTCAGAAAAAAATTACTCGAGGCTCGGCTTGCCCATCCCTACGTGGGACTGAGCCATGTGCGTGACCCAATCGCATTGCACAGGACCACATAAAGTTACTTTCCTTCCTTCTTGCTTCCTTCGAGTATTCAGGTCGTGTAATGAAACAGACCTGAAATTAGACAACTTTTTATCAGCGGGTACTCTGTCAAGCAGGGATTACTTCAACAAAACAGGCTTCCGTTGCAAATGAAACAGTTTTGGATCACAATTTGCGTATGATTACTTTGTACAATCTAGGCAATGCAGGCCTTAATTTAATAAAGGCGATTCATGTGGCGAAATTATATCTTCGTAAATATGCTTGCTTTTTCAGCTAAACTATTTACCTACTTGGTCATAAGATTTTTGACGTACATTCAGAGGACGCAAGTAAGAAAAAAAAACATTGAAATCATTATTCTTTGATTTTTTAATTGCAAGTTTGATATGTCGATAAACAAGAATGTCAATTTAGCATTATCTAATAAGGCTTACAGTTGACGTTGTCAATACTATTTGAAAGAACTAAAAACTATCCATTTGTTTACATCTGTCACTGTCCGGTTCCTTTCATCCTATCTGCTGTGATGGACCTGCGCTGAACAGAAATAGTCCGAAACTTCGTTATATTACTTTTTAGTTGCTGCGACCATGCTACCGAAACGCGCGACAACCCGGAAAGGGAAGTCTTATGTTTTCCTTGAAAAATACTGCTTTCTTGTTCTGTCTCATTTCAGCGTTAACAACATTCGGGATCCCCTCGACTGGCTAAATTTGAGATGATCAATTAGAAGCGTCAAAAGTGGGTGGCTGGGCTGCTCGCCTGGTAATCATAAGGTCCGGTTAGCTCTGCTGCAGGCCTCACTAATGCACTTTCAGCCCACTTCGGGTATTCGTGCTTGAGAAGCCCTATGTGGTGAGACACCGGCAGAAAAAAGAGAAACAACTCCATGTGATGCGCAAACTCCCAAATGTTGTATTTTTTTTATAAATAGCCTTATTTACGACCAAGAAAAGTACACGGAAAGACAGGCAGAATGGGATTAAGTGGTAAGAATAATGAAAGAAAGAAGAAAATAATCACACACCTCCATACTTTCATGTCTTTTTATTCCAAATACTTGAGGCTGTGCATAATAAAATTGAAGTAGTCTTAAGTTTACAAGTCACCATGTGTTGTTTCTCGTTTTTATAGTTCGTGTGTTACCTTGCAGAGCCTCAAAAGCATGAAGACGTACCAACTAGCCTCTATCGCCGCCTTATTAGCTCTTCAGGTATGCCGCCTCCTCCCATCTACGAAGTACTTTCTGATTCGGTTATACTGAAATACAGCGCAATTTTGTCCATTTGCAGGAGCAGCATTAACTCTCGAAAAACAAAAGTAACATTATATGTTATTTGAGGACTGAAAAACGCCCATCAAAATAGCTTGCAACATTTCGTAGCATCCGGTCTCCGCTAATAGAGATTTCGAAAACATCATCATGCGCAGAAACACGCGTTGCAGAAACACTTCGTGTAAACTGAATGTCTTCCTCAAACTCTCCACGAACTTCTTTTGCCAAACACGAGGCCGTTCGTGTGTTTTGTTCCATTTTTTCCAGTAGCTACCTTGTGGCTATGGCATGCCTCCTAAAGCAACGGCAGGTGGTTCACTTTTTCCACTTTTCCTGTAGTAGTAGCAGCGTTCACAAATGTTTTCCCGTGTGATGCTTCCTTGGTGCAAAAAACAAGGAAGGCAGAAAAATTTAGTAGAGCCTTAACCTTCGCCTTACGAGTTGAACGTGATAGCGATAACCTGTCCCTGTAGTGTGTACTTCAACCACTTAATGTATACTTTTTATTGTGATGCAACTCTACTTTAAGATACGGATTACTATATTGTCATCGATGAAATTGAAAGTGTCACTGAAGCTTTCGCATATAGCAGTGTTCAGTGTAATGGGCAGTCTACTTTAAGCCACGAGTAAATATGCACGTACAAAGTTTTAGAACTTGCTACGCGCCACGTACGCGGTCCTAAGAAGTACGCGCAGTAACAGGTTTGTCTTTTATAATGGGTGGCCGGTCCTAAACCATGAAGCTGTTATGATAAAGACATGCTCTGACTTTCAATGACAGATGTATGCTTGTATCACGCAATATTACTGCAATCTTAAATGTTGTAATGTGAACGATGTATGCCTCACGTGTGTGTTCGTAAAGTAAGAGTGTTATTCTCACCGAATTTCCAAGCACAGAAGGTTATTTTGACTATTCTTTCGGAGAAGGCACGTGGCTGTGGAATGAAAGATGCACCTGCTCCCCCCCCCTCCCCCCCAAAAAAAAAAACGACCTGGTATCGGTTCTCAGACAGATGCGAAAATTTTTACCATTTATTTTATTTGCATTTTTCTCAATTATTCGGTTATGGACAAGATGAGTTTTCGCACACAACCAACGACACACTCGCGGATACCATCACCGAATTTCTGCACAACAAGCTATATCACGCTGGTACTTAATTAAATGGATACGCAAAATATGGCAAATTTGTGAGCCTGTGCGTTCACAACGTTGGAATTAGGGGTTTTGGTATACTGGGAGTCAGTAAACCCTGCGTTGAAACTTCTCTGAGCGCCCGGGTAACCTCTAACGAGCGGCTAAGCGGAAGCAATCGCAACTATCATCGCTCCATGTTGAACACAGAAAACAGTATACCGAAGCGAGATATAGAAAGGAGCCGAATGAATAATAAAAAACTGAAGCGAAAG
The DNA here is from genome assembly GCF_043290135.1 of Rhipicephalus microplus. NCBI lineage: Eukaryota > Metazoa > Arthropoda > Arachnida > Ixodida > Ixodidae > Rhipicephalus > Rhipicephalus microplus. Next base: position 185,815,346 of record NC_134701.1, read on the forward strand.
AATAAAGGCAGTGTCGTTGCGAGGAACTACAAAGTTACTTTTTTTTGCGTTTAGTATCAGTCACTGATAAAAACTGCAGACCATGCATCAGATAAATACTTAAATTGAAATATGCGTTAAAGAAAAGCGTGGTAGAGGCAAGTAATTTAGTTCAATGAACGTGGCAATGCATTTAGAACAAAATAGGACGAACGCAACTGCGAACTTGCTCAAACTGAATGGACACACTTATTGCATTTGCACGTCTACAATGACATGCATCCTGCTTTTCTTAGTTCATGCAATGTGATACCTACTACGATGAAGCACTTGTTGCCCACCAGCTCAATAAACCACTGCGTACATGTAAGCCGGCGCTGTACAGAAGGGTGTACAGACTTATCGGTTTTTTTTTTTACATACTTCTGAGAGAAATGCCATGAACTCAATGAGTTGCGCATTGGCTATTTAAGCGATGACTTATTCTAGCAATTACATTTTTTTCCTAGCATGATGAATACTATTGGAACTTTTTTCTTGCTGTACATTAGTTCTAAGCTTGTGTAACAATGTGTTCACTGTTTTGGTTACGTTGGTTTCTCAGCGCCTGCAGGAGCAGTGTGAATGGTCAATTCATTTCGTGTGCAAATCTAATCATTGCTCTTTGAAAAGGTGAAAGCTAAAACTAGAATGGAGCAGTTTGAAACTCGAAAAATTATTACAAAAATACCGCATATTCTTGGCGTCCGAGAAAAAAAGTCGTCGAGGAATGACCCCGGGGCTTATTAGGACTTTAATTATGAATGTAATTCAAGAAAGCAATCTGTAAACTTCCTTGACTGCGCTTTCATAGAAATGACTAAATGCTTATAGTATAAGCTAAAGAGCTAAAATGTAGAAGCTTTAGTACTTGCCCCGCCGTGTTGCTTAATGATGCGAGAAAAATACCGCCTTTTTTCTTGTCTATGTGGTACCACATATTATTTAATATTGCAGGGCGTGTCTCAGCTAGCTCACCCAGCGCAGCCCAATCGCAAGTGAATGCGCTGCTTTGGAGGTTGAGCACCAGAACTTGAATGCGTCAGGATATGGTGTCTGCCTCTCTAAATTGAAAATCACCACACTGCGGCGAAGCAAGCAGTCTGTGCTCGTCTCGTTTCAGTCTTTTCTCATGTCAATGTAGGAGCTAAGTTGTGTTTGCATAGCACGAGTGTTGCAGGATAGTCAACTATGTACGTGTTTGTGGTTTTTTGTCGTTTTCAACGAAGACATATAAATTTGGTACCAATTCAACAATCTTTTATTGTGCATTAGAGGTACCTGGTTGTGAAGAACGCTACAAACAATACCAGGTAGCCAAGCTATTTGCCGGGCCATTGATTTTGCGCTTTTTTTATTGAGTCTTCAACACAACGTAACGTGAGGGTTCAGACTGTGTTTTCTTTTATTTATTTTAGTACAGCCATAAAATACTATAGGTCGTATAAAGTTTATGTAAAGGTTAACAATACAGCAGCTGCTTGCTCAATGAAAGCCAATCAAAAAATTTTCTTTGAACAACGATTAATTCAGTGTTAGCATTTCTCTGTGTTACCTGGTTATCCAGCGTGGCTTTATTTCACGGAAGCAACTTTTCAGGCTTCCCTCTCTTTTCTGTCTGATGCATCGCAAATAGTGTGGCTAAAATTTTTCTGCGTCACACTTGTAGATTTTCTGTGGCGTCATTCTCTAATGATGCACTTTTTCTTAATCTCTTCTAACGTATAGCTGCCTGCATTTCATCTGAAATAATAGTAGACAATGTAGAGATTGGGCACTAGGTGATGGATTGCAGACATGGTCGTCGGCAGGATTTTCTAGGGGGGGGGGGGGGGAGGGGATGCAAATAGGTGTTGAATCGTGGCTGAGGGAGTGCGAAAGCACTGGTGTAGCTTAGTTGAGTGCAAGTGCTGGTGAAGCTTGAGTGGCGCATAGAGAGATAAAGATGTAAGGAAAGGCAGGGAGGTCAACCAGACGAACATCCGGTTTGCTATCCTGCACTGGGGAAGGAATAAAGGGGAGAAAATAGGTTGCAGAAAGATGAGAAGACACACACAATCACGAGCACACTCGGGGAGCACACACAGTCTACAGGCGGTCGCTCAGGTTTGTTGACTTTAGGTAAAGTATCAGTGCTTTAGTTGCTTTCTGCGCAACTGAGGCAGATGCCCAAGGTCCTAGTATCTTCTGCACACAAAATGGTCCGGGGTCAAGTCGATTCAAAACCATCCGGAGCTGGCATCGCTGTGTGTCGTAGCAAGCGCAGCTGCACAGGACGTGTTCGATGGTCTCTTCAGCTCCGCAGTAGTCGCATGTAGGAGTGTCTGCCATACCAATGCGAAAGGAGTACACCTTTGTAAATGCAACACCCAACCAAAGGCGGCATAACAGTGTCGCATCGGAGCGGGAAAGTTGTGATGGTAGCTTTATATTGAGCAAAGGATCCAGTTCATAAAATTGACACCTTTGAAAGCTGGTAGGCGACCAGAACGTGCATGTGAGAGCTCGAGCCAGCAGGTAAAGTTGTCTTGCTGCATCATTCCTTGATAGAGTAATCGGGACTACACGGGTTTCTTCATGGGCTGAGCGGGCTGCATCATCGGCTAATTGATTTCCGGTAATATCGATATGTCCAGGCAGCCATTGATATATAATATCATGAACTCGTGCTAGAGCTTCATGATGGCAATGTCTTATTTCTTGTATCAATTGGTCATGACTCCTCCTACGCATGGCAAACTGCAAACTCTCAAGCGCTGCCTTCGAATCACAGAATATGACCCATTTTCCTGGACGTTCTTGAACGAGATATTGTAAAGCAGCCCTTATAGCAGCAAGCTCTGATGCCGTAGATGTAGTCATATGCGACAACTTAAACTTGATTGTCATGGCTGCAGCCGGAATTACAGCGGCACCTGATAAGCTGTTGGACGAGACGGACCCATCAGTGTATATCTGCGTTCGGTCTAAGTACAACTCATGTAATAATAGCAGTGTTGCTTGCTTCAATGCTACTCTGGAGTGATTGCTTTTCTTTTTGATTCCCGGAATTTCTAGACGTACTTGCGGCTGGTCGAGGCACCACAGAGGACGTGTCATTCTCGCAGCTGGCGTATATCCTGATGGAATGCTGTTTAGGTGCTTGGCTATGACGTCTGAAAACGTAGCACGTGGTCTTCCGGAAGGTAGAAGGGCCAAGTGGTGGTCGGGGACACGGCTAGCATGTCGAATGTGCGCTCTGAGGCAATCCACAACTCTATATGTCCTGACCGGATGGTCTTTGGCAAGCATGATTGTGGCATAAGTAGAAGCGCATCGGGGCAGTCCTAGGCAGATACGCAGTGCCTGACCCTGCAAACTCTCCAATGAATGAGTATTCGATTTGCAACTGTTAGTACCGGCAAGCTGTAGCGCAATAGGCCCAGAAATAGGGCCCTGTACAGCTGTAGCATGGAGGCTACAGAGGTTCCCCTTGCTTTCCCGCAGATGAATTTCATTGATTGCACAATAGATAGCAGTCTCTTCTTCAAGTACGCACAATGTCGGCTCCACGAAAGACTTCTGTCGATTATTATGCCCAGGAAACGATGCGTCCCTGCATATTTGACACTCTGCCCATTGATGTAAACAGGGTATGACGTCATTGGTTTGCGTGTAAACGCCATCAACGCGCACTTCACAGTTGATATATTTAGGCCTTGTTTCTGAAGGTAGGCTGTTGTAAGGGTTGCTGCCCGCTGTATTCGTGCACGCACCTGAGGGCGAGTAACTGCAGCATTCCAGAGGCAAATATCATCGGCGTATATGGATAGGCACACCGACTTTGGCAGAACCTTCACCAGACCAATGAGGGCCACATTGAACAATGTGGGGCTTAAAACACCTCCCTGAGGTACTCCGCAGTAGGTATAATGTTGAGCAGTTGTACCCTCATATGTTTGTACAAAAAAAACCCCTGCCAGTTATATAATCTTTTATCCATTGAAACATTTGTCCACCAATGCTCATTTCTACGAGAGAAGTGAGGATGGCATCGTGAGCTACATTATCATATGTGCCCTTCACGTCAAGAAAGAGTGCCACTGATATGCGCTTGCGACTTTTTTCTTGTTGAACCAGTGTCGATAAGTCCAGGTCACAGTCGATGGAGGAGCGGCCCCCACGAAAGCCTGTCATGCAAGAAGGGTATTTGGTGTATCGTTCCAAGTACCACTCAAGACGAAATAGAACCATTCTTTCCATAACTTTTCCGAGGCAGCTTGCGAGGGCAATGGGGCAATACGCTGTCAAGTCCAATCGTGATTTTCCCGATTTCAAAAGTGGTATTATACGACCTATTTTTCATTCTCGGAGAACACTGCCGCTGAGCCAGGAGTTGTTGAAGCATGTTAAAAGTTCTTTTCTGGCTTTTTTTCCAAGGTGTTCCAACGCACTATAAGTAATACCATCAGGACCTGGCGATGAGATGCGCTTAGAAGCGACTAACGCACCTTCCAGTTCTTCCTTGGTGAATGGAATGTCGATTTCTGGTAATCGCGTCTCAGGAACGATCACGGCGTCGATGCTCTCGTTCATAATAATCCCGGCAACTCTCGTGCGAAATTCTTCAGCCACCTCGAGTTCTGTTTTTCCATGATGGAGTGCCAAAGCTTTAAAAGGGTGCCGTTGTTGCGGAGAGGAGCGAAGACCACGAACTGTTCTCCAGATATATGACAGCGGTTTATGAGGGTCTAGAGATTCGCAGAATGCTTTCCAACGTTCGCTCTCCAGCTTGTAAACGCGCCGTTGAATCTTTTTCTGGAGCCGCCTTGCTTCCCTCAGATCGTAAATTGATCTTGTGCGTCTGTATCATCGTTCAGCACGCCTTCGTATAGCTCGTAGTTTTTCCAGTTCGATGTCAAACTGTGTTATTTTAGACGAAAATGGTAATTTACATTGGGACGCTTGCATAGCTTCCGCTATGGTATTTTCCAGGCTGCAGGCGAGGCCTTCTTGGCAAGCGTTCTCAACACGCGATGTAAACATCCACCAGTCAGTGCCAATTGCAACACCGGAGGAGAACTTTTTTATGATACCATCGATCGTCACGTAGGTGGGTATGTGATCACTCCCATGAGCCTCATTATCGCAAAACCACTTAACTTTTTGAGAGAAGCACCGTGACACCAATGTCAGGTCAAGGCAACTACCATACGTGAGACCCCGCAGATACTGGGGGCGGGGGGGGGGGACCATCCTTCATGATGGAAAGGTCGTAATCGGAAGCGAATGCAACAATGTTCCGGTTCCTGGCATTGATCCTAGTGCTCCCCCAAAGCATGGGATGGGCGTTGAAGTCACCGGGGATGATCCAAGGCCCATCGGTTATCATTAGGATGTCTTTTAATCTGTCGCAGTCAAATCGCGATGACGGAGATATATATCCACCAATAAGCGTGAACGAAACTGCATTCTTCTTTACACGAAGACACACGTACTGATTGTCGTCATTTGAACTTATTGAGTGCGAAAGATAAGTTAAGTCTGTGCGAATGTAAACAATTACTTTGCTTCGTTCTTCGCAAGCGGCTGAACAAAAAGCTTCATAACCAGACAATCTATAAGGCGTTGATACGTTTGGTTCACATATGACAAGTATAGGGAATTGATTAGCCCGAACAAATTGGCGAAAGTCCGAGATACGGGACTTCATGCCTCTGGTATTCCACTGAAAAATCGACGCGCTTTTATCTTCAGTGCAGAAGATGAGATTTTGTTGAGCCATTGTGCTTATACGAAGTTAGCAAGAACTGGATTCAGTGCATCTAGTATTTGCAGTGCACTCTGAGCAGACGGAGATTGTATGCTGCTCAGTAGCGTGCGAATCGTGGCAATTAATGATTGCACGATTGCAGTCACTTGCCTGTCTTGGTTGGAAAGATCTCGAACCGGGATCGTGGACTGGCCGTCATGAAACTCCTTCGGTTCGCTTGATGCTGCTTCCCTTTGAAGTGCAAGCCACTCTGTCGCAGTTAGGGTGCGCTCACTGGCTTTGTCCCTGTACAGCCTTTCCCACGGCATGTGGTCTGGGAGGCAGAGAAGGTGGTACTGATGAGGGATCTGGCAAACGTGTCGAGGAGGTAGTGGGCGTCCTCGAAGACCTACGTCGACGTGAACGACGCCTTCTGACTTCAGCTGCGGCTTCTCGATGAGATGAGTGATCGCGCACCATCTCCTTCAAGATGGCAATTTCCTTCTGGATCCGCGGGCAGTCTTTCGATGTGGCTTCATGGGATCCATTGCAATTAGAGCATTTCTTGACAGTTGCGACGCACTTATCCGCTTCATGGTGCTCGGCGCAGCGGGGGCATACCACCGAATTCTCGCAGACGCTGCTCACATGTCCAAGTTTCATGCATTTACGGCACTGGAGAAGTTTTGGAATGAAATGCCGCACAGCATGTCTGAAGTACCCCACCTTCACATGAGAGGGGAGTGATGTGCTCTTGAACGCAATCTTCACACAGCGAGTCTTGCCTAGCCGGGTGATATCAACAATTGGAGTATCAGTTGTTGACTTGACAAGAAATTGTAAGTAATTATTGGAAATAGCAACATCTATGTCGTAGATCACGCCGGTTACTGAATCACATCCCAAGGGAACATGAGAGCGAACATGAGTGGCGCAACTGCCTATTTTCCTCCCTCTTCCGACGCTCATGATTTCGGAGTCATGTATGAGTGAACGGGCTTTGCTACTATTTTCTCACATTATATATTTAGCTTTTTCCTATCCTTGTTGTTGTCGTTGCCCTGCACCGGCACATTTGCTGTCTGTTCTTTTATCTTTCGTTTGTTTCTTTCTGTTTTGGACGTTGTTTAGGTTTGTTGTGTCACACTTTTGAGAACACTGTGCAGATGATAAAGGCAAACCATTTCTGTCACTTTAAAGAGTGAATATAAGAAACGTGCCCACCCCGGCTTCTCAGACAAATGCAGCGACACCAATTCTTATTTCTACGCATGGGCCTGGTCTATACCAAACGCGTATGATTGCTCACTTAGTGAGTATGTCTAGTGGGAGACATATTGACCATGAGAAAAATATTCCATGGAAACCTTTTCTTTTCTTACGTGTGTAGTCTCTTTGCATGTTTGTATCGGACGCCGAGTAGAATCAGACGCGTAAAAGGAGAAGACAGACACTGATAAATTTGGTGACACTGCAGTTTGATAACTATCGCGTTCTTCTTTGACTCTACTCTTTTCTGGGCGTATTCTTCCCTAGCTCAAAAAATGGCTGTTCCGAAAAGCGATAACTGTGTTTCGATGGTCCAAGAGCTCCACTTTGGGCAGCCAGTGTGCGGTCTGGAAATCGGAGAGCGCCACGCTCTTAGAGTGAACGGACATGGTAGACACGGTCGGAACGAACGAAAAAAACACACAATTAGTTACCCTCTTTTAGCGCTTCGAGATAGGGAATTGTGCACTGCAAGTTGTAAAAGACTATGTCTACTTAGGGCAGGTAATAACCGCGGAGGCAAACCACCAGATTTAAAAAACTAGAAGAATAAGAATGGGGTGGAGCACATTTGGCAAGCACTCCTAAATTATGACAGGTAGATTGCCACTATCCGTGAAGAGGAATGTATATAACAGCTGTATCTTGCCAATACTTAGCTATGGAGCGAAAACCTGGAGACTTACAAAGAGGGCTCAAATTGAAGACAACGCAGCAAGCAATGGAAAGAAAAATGGTAGGTGTAACCTTAAGAGACAAAAAGAGAGCAGAGTGGATTAGGGAACAAACGGGGGTTATGGATATCATAGCTAAAAACAAGAAGAGGAAATGGACATGGGCCGGGCATGTAGCGCGTAGACAAGATAAACGCTGGTCATTAAGGGTAACTAACTGGATTCTCAGAGAAGGTAAGCGGGTTAGGGGGAGACAAAAGGTTAGCTGGCCTGATGAGATTAAGAAGTTTGCGGGTATAAATTGGCAGCAGCAAGCACAGGACCGGGTTAACTGGCGGAACATGGGAGAGGCCTTTGTCCTGCAGTGGACGTAGTCAGGCTGATGATGATCATGAACGACGATATCAAATTATTATACCATCAATTGGGATCAACACGTTAAAACAGCCATGCACAAAATTACACAACAATCAACATCATAACAAACACAATAACACACACAAGGCGGCTTCGCCAACGTACGATTCACCCCCGGCTGATGGCCCGCAATGCCGTGCACCGGGGACCCACGCCAGAGACAACCGTTCGCGCTACCACCCCACGCCAAAGAGAACCGCTCATATCTCGGTCGCTGCTAGCCAAACCTGCCGCCAAGCATCACTACTGGCGCTACGCACTAACCATGATGATGATAGTGGTGACAAACGCTCGCGAGCACAACACCCGCTACCGCACGGTGTTGTGAATCCGACATGCGGCTTATGCGCGAGACACGTGCTCCACGAGTCGCAAACAACTATACAGGGGATGTTAGCACCCCCACAAGCTTCAGACACCTAAAAAACTTGAAGGCTCAAACACAAAACAATGATGTTTTTCTTAATTTTATACAACATTCTGATTCTTTCTCCATATTTTTTTTTATTTTATAACTATAGTATAGGCCCCTTTGCAACTGGCACACCCAAAGATAACACACAACTCAAAGTCATTTCTTTTTACTTATCGCAAGTTTGAGACAGCCTAAGACCGACAGTTCACGCTTCGTGTGGCAGCAAGATTGTTTTCGGTTCCCATCAGTTCACCGGTCATTTCGAGACATCGAAAAGAAGCACCCAATTTAGGTACTGAAGACATAAAAATTTTAGACAAAACACAGTCAGATGTCACACACTGAGAGCACTAGACACTATTGCTTTGGCTCTGCAGGCTTTTAAGAAAGAGCGAACCGTGCGGAAGCTCTTCCAGATTTGGTGTCGCACGTCTAGACTTACGAGCTAGAGTCGACTTTCTAGGTCACTGTTTGTTGAAGCAAAGAGGCATTTGTCACTAAGCCGACAGATTTATCGATTGCGAAGCGCCATCGTGGAGTTTGTCTTATGTGAAGAGCTTGGCTAGTAGAGAGAACCAGTCACCATAAGAAATAGCTCAAATCATGAAATAAAGGCAGTTTAACTGTTTTGTGAGCTTTGGTCACTGAAATACCAAGAGTAATTATTATAAAACATTGGCAATTAAGCAGATTATTCTGTTTTGTGCGCACTGGCATTGAAATAATGCGATAGTACCCTTTTTCGGCGCGTAAAATTCTATGCGATGTATTTTTCTAAAACCTTAGCTTTCGATTCCAGAGACAATAAATAACTTTCAAAACCTTTTTCCACTTCATCACTTTGAGTTTTGCATCATACGTGTTTTTTGTATCGACACGTGCGGATTAATGCAGCTCTACTGCTACTGTTAGAATAATGAACTTCCTTGAAGGGGCCTTGCGACACAATTTGAAAGTGTCTTATTTATCGGTGCTATTGGTGCTGTAGAATGTGCCGATGTTGTCGCGCTAGTGGCAACGCTGAAATGAAAGCTTTTTTTTTAGTTTGATTTCACGTGATGAACGACCCTGAATTTTGACTGCGGTGACTCACAACGGCGATTTATTTTCATCAGAAAAATGACGTATTTTATGTGATAGTGACGCGACTGACGATATAAGGTGTTCGTTATTTATTACCTTGACTCTACAAGTAGAATGCAGTATTCATTCGGTGATGTAAGTCGTAGGAGGCAACACTCAATACAAAGAAAAGCGTTTTCAGACGTTGTCATAAATAAGTAGTTTCTGTTTTTAATTGATGCATTTTCAGAACAACGAAAACGACACTGAGAACGTGACTATGGCACGCAAGAAAATAAAACTGGAAACTAATGCACCGTTTTTAGAGAGCCAAAGTAGCGACACGCGGCAGACGTCGGCATTGCTTAAATGAATCTTGAATGGAAGACAAGGAATGTCCTGCACACCGGCAATACAGTACCTAGAGAGCCCTATATTGGGAGAGTGGAAGCGTCTTCTACCCAACGTACGTTGTTCACCTAGCCATAATGATGCCGCCAGAGAGAGCAGTAGCGAGTAATCTGTGTCAAGGCCACCATGAGGCGATACTTTCAGTGTGTTTTAGTGGCGAAACTTTTTAAGCCGTGGTCGTGCGTCCGCGATGTATGTAGTAGTAGTAGTAGAAGCAGTAGTAGTAGTAGTAGTAGTAGTAGTAGTAGTAGTAGTAGTAGTAGTAGTAGTAGTAGTGCGTCGTAGTGGTACGTAGCCACCTCCGCAGCCAGACTATAGAGGAGCGGCACGCGCACACTCATTTGAATTGAGAATGGAGCCTACGCACTTATAAAAGGAAAGTTGTTTCTGAATAAATAACTTACAGGGACGAGTATCGGTGACTTATTCTGCAAAATAATTTGCCTTGAATTTGACGCTTACTTAAAAAACAAGTATCAGAATGACGCACTTTGAGCACTATCTGGTTGCCACGTAAAACTCGCTGGGCGTAACCCCTTTAGTTTAAGCAAGGTTTAGCGAGTGTTGGGCCGCAGTTCCATGAACTAGGGGCGGCGAAAGGTGGGTACTAAACACGAAGCGCTGGCCATTAGTTCGCGCGTGCCGCTCTTCTAGTCCGGCCGTTCCACCTCTTATTTATTCCTTAGAATGTCTGCTGGGGGTGGTACTTCTATATAATGAATATATGATAAAAAGATGATGATGTACTTCGAGTGTTCACTAGATGGACGGACGGGTGGACAGGCGCACGGACGGAGAGACAGACAGATGCATGGACGGACGGATGAACGAACTGCCGTGCGTCGCCCACTCATCATCGTGCACTCCGTGGAGAGGCTGTGATTTTTTAGGAGGGTGTCACCCTTTGACTCACCATATACCCCCACCCGCTAAAACACTGTTGCCAGTCCCGGTGTCTATGGCAACAAGCACCATGTTGGTTGTCACGGCCGAGCGTTCCTTATCCACCGCACTTTACCAGCTGCATGTTGGCGCGGATGTTCAAACAGCGGTATGAGCTGCGTTTGACTACACCGTAGACCGAGCTTCTGCTATGACACCATCCTTGTGCTAAGCCCATCTACAGGAATTTTGATGTGTAAATGTCACAGTGCTGCGTGCCACAATACAAAATTATCTGGTGACTATTCCGGTTCCCGACTTTCTCTAGTCGACGGGAACTCTGTATATCTGGAAGGACAGACAGACAGACAGACAGACAGACAGACAGACAGACAGACAGACAGACAGACAGACAGACAGACAGACGCATGGATTTACAGACGCACGGATGTACGGACGCATGGATGGACTGATGCTTCGCCCCACTCATCATCATTCACTCCGTTTATATGCTGTGATTTTTTACGAGACGCAGGTGGTGAATAGAATTAGTCTGACGTCAGTGGAAGTTTGAATTCCAAAAGTGGACGTTTACCGTCGTCGTCTCCTTGAATTTGGAAATTTGAGGGCTCATGACATCACTTTTTGTGCCCTAATATGTATCATCATTTTTGCATTTGTAACGGCATACATTACTATATGCGTTCCGGTGCTAAATAAAGCTATCGCAAAAGCGTCGCCCGGCCCCTTTGAGAAAGGAATTCTGGGAATTACGTTTTGCGCACGGAAATAAATACATATATTTCTCGGCTTTTATATTTAGACAGTGCGAAAAAGAGCCGTGAAGAGTGTTTATAGGTATGTGCTGAAGTTTGATCTACTGATCTCTAATTTCTCACCACGTGTACCAGCAGTTATCACCTACTTTTTATCGTGTGATGCAATTATTTGATTGTATTTTTTTACTGCGATGTGCCCATTCGATACTTGACTTCTGTTTGTGTGCCCTGTTAAAAAAATGGCAGCATATCTACGGAGTGAATGATGGAGAGTGGGGCGAAGAATTCGTCCGTCCAATCGTTCTTGCTTCCATCCGTCCTTGCGTCCGTCAGTGTAACCGTCCATGCGTCCATCAGCCCATCCGTGCGGGCGTCTGTTCATGTGTCCGTCCTTGCGTTCGTCCATGCAGCTGCCCCTGCGTCCGTTCATGCGTCCATCCATGCATCTGTCTATGTGTCCGTTCGTCCATCTATTAAACACTCCAAGTACCACCATCTCGCATCTTTTCATAATATATTCCCCATATAGAAGCACCGCCATCCAGCGGACATTCCAAGGACTAAACGAGAGGTGGCACACGCACACTTTCTTACGGCTTGCGCTTCGGGTCCACTTCCCACCTTTAACCACCTCGAGTTCATGGTATATACTAGTTCACTGTATTCATGGCACTGCGGCCGAACGCTCGCTAAACCTTTCGAAAACCAAGGAGGTTACGCCCAGCGAGTATGACGTAGCCAACTTTTTCAGTCAGATAGTGCTCATTGTACATGCCAATGGCTGCTAACGGGAAATGAGAGGCGGAGAATTCGGCTCTTACTTTCTTATTCTTACGGCTTGCGCTTCGTATCTATTTCCCATTTTTAACCACCTCGAGTTCATTCATGGTATATACAAGTTCATTGTATTCATGGCAATGCGGCTCAACGCTCGCTAAACCTTTCTAAAGCTAAGGAGGTTACGCGCAGCGAGTTTAACGAAGCAACATTTTCTTGTCAGATAGTGCTCAATGTACATGCCAATGGCTGCTAATGGTGATCGCAGCCTGCGCATTAACTAAAAGCCGAATGCTCCTGTCTCTCATTCCCCATTAGCAGCCATTGACATGTACATTGAGCACTATTTTTTATTGTTCAACAACGCACAGAAGAAGTCTCTCACCGGCACCACCTGGGAGGTCAAAATGTTGTACTTGTTACATACTACGGACACGAACGGGTGCCGCTATAAGGAGCTTCGCCCCTAAAAAAACGTGGCCAGAGCTGGCAACAGGTGAAATCATCAAAGGCGTTTAAACTACGAAGAACTTTCTTTCCAGGTCCTTATTTGTTCGATGCAAATAATCTTCTCGAACAATAAAGAAATACCTAATGAATCATGAAGAAGATGTCAATCGATTCACTGATTTTTGTATATCCAAAATAAATTGCAGCAAAAGTTAAAGAAATCCTCACGTGAAAGTCCACTTGTGTTAGTGATGCGTAATTGGTTCGTAAGTGCCATCGAAACCATGATAAGTAGGTGGTGTCTAGCTCTGGACGTTCTGTAAAAATCGAAGGCCGTTAGCTTTACTGAAAGTTTTAAATGGGAATGCATTTTTTAGTCGGGGCATGTCAGGCGTCTGGCGGCGTCCGTACGCTGACGGGTGTTGTCTCTACGCTCTGACTTCCTCTCTCATAGCAACAGCAGAGTGTGCGCTATTATCCTCTGCCCTAGCAACCGGAACAAGTACTGCGGGTGGAGTAGCGGTGAGTGAGTGGAGTGGAGGAGCTTGTTCTGGCGTGTGAGGGCGCTCGCTTCGCGGGAACTCGCCGGATCTGCTGCGTAAAAGGTAGGCACAGTGCTTCGCCGCTCCATATATGTCCTCCCTGCGCCCCACTCTCCCATTCACTCGCTCCTAGGTATATAGAAATAGTGCGAAGCGTGCGTCTCACTGTCACCTGTTCACTGGCTGATTAATGTGAAAATAAAAGGTTACGATACAAAGCCTCATATCCTCATTCATTTACGCCAATAAAATACTACGCCGTGCACTCTCGGCGCAAGAAACGCATTCACATTTCCTCATGGTTCCCTTCGGGGAGGGGGGGGGGGCAATTTTCTTGAAGTCGTATCAGACCCACTTCGCAACCGTTCTTGTTTGAACTGTGCGTGTATCTGTCACGTCTGAAGGATGCAAAAGAAGTAAGAAATAATCACTCACAATTCTCACTGCTTGCTTCTCTTTTTTAAACGCCCGTTGTGTACAGGTTCTTACTTTGTAACATGACTAATCTCAAGTGTTTGCACTACCATGACCGTGCATAGACAACAGATAGCAAGCGAAAAAATTGGCCCCGTGTCTGCATGGTAATGTGCCAATGTCGTTGAAAGACGATAATCTTGCCTGTAGAGAGAGTAAACAAAACATTTATTTGACGTTCTGCGCAAGAATATTGGTGATTAGTATTCTGGAGGTGCTGCGTTAGAGTGCCTGGAGCATGCCACGGAGGCGAACGAGCGCATCAAGTCACGTCACACGTGAGCCATGAGCGCCATCTGGCAGTTTTCTTAGAAAACAAAGCACGCGGCTTCGAGATGAGGGTGCGCGCCACTCTCAGAAGTGATAAGGTGTAGAACGCAAGGTGACGGGTAGGTGCCACCCCCGTCTCGTCTTAGCAAAGCTTCGAAAACACGCCCCTTTTCGTGCAAGCGTTGCATGATCAGCGCAGCGTTATAAGCGCTACGGTCCTTAAAAATACTTATGTATACCATTTCTAGTAAAATACGCACATGCAAATATATACGGGTTGTTAGGGTGCCCCAGACATGCACAATAATTTATTTTTAATTGACAATTGTACAAGTATAACGCTCAATCTTGAGAAACATTGGTGAGCGTTGCGAATTGGATTGACCGTTTCAAGTACCCGGTGCCGTTAAGAGTAAACAGACAGACAGACAGGCAGACAGACAAACCAAAATGTTTGCATTGAGGATTCCCAAGAAAGACTATCGCCTTTATAAAATATTCAAGGAACGCAACGAGCGAGGATATGAGCATCTAGTAACATTGCGTGATTGTCAGTGAATTACTCCACGTGCTTCATGTAAAACTATTAGATAACAAAGATACTGTGCCATCTTTAGTCTTTGCGCTGGTACAATCGTTGTTACGCTGAGCCTGCGCTGCTTGTGAACATAATTCTATACTTGGATATACCTTGAATAATCTATCTGCTCAGTTTGAGTCTGTGCTAATTTTATTTTCTTGTGTTTTGTTTCATTGTTCCACTGCGTTCTATGCTACAGCCACAGTTCTCCAAGCGAAGAATATAGTTCTCTAAGCAAAGCAAGATTCCTGCCAACAAGACAAGAGATGCACTAATGCGTCAGTGCATTTGCACGTCGCTTGCTGCGAAATCAGTGACAGTTTGTGCTCCCATAGGGCTCTTTTTTATGTGACTTTCCTCATGTCTTCCAATAGGACACGAAGCAAACCACTATAGACAGTGATGGGGAACAAGATAGCAGACTTCCAGCTCCTCTGCCTACTCAGTTTTCTCTTCTATCAGAACAGACAATTGCTTAAGAAAAGTACCGATTGCGGCAACGTTTTCAGATTGACTGGTCCATTGGTTTGTTGGAAAAAATATTTTAGTTTCCAGAAGAATCATGTTTCTTAATGCCGAAACGGTCCCGCATGTGTTCACAAGCTGAAATCTTCTATACAGGTACAGGACACAAGTGTTTTCTTTTATTACTTACTGAATCCACAAGAAGTGCCGCAAGCAAAGCCGTAGGATATCATACTGGTTACTTTGATCCCGTCGATAATTAAGAAAAGGAAAACTCGACAGCATAGCTGAAGTGATGTGCATATTTCGTACATGAAAGAAGATTTGCAAAGTGCAAGAAGAACGCTGACAATGACACTCTATGGTGTTTCGAGTGATGCAAAGGTTATGCACAGAATCATGAATTTTAGTATTGAAAAGAAAAGAACGTATATTCGCCAGCTCTCCAGGTATACGCTGATGCATTCAATAACACGCGCGAACACAGGCATGAAAAGGCCGTAATTTCACTACTCCCCTCCTGAATCAATAAATAAATAACTTAAAATCCAAACTAAGCCCCGGACACCCACTTCACAAATTTTGGGCTTTTACATTATACTACAAATTATCGTCAGCACTTTTGATCTAACATATCAAGTCTTTATGTGAGTTCCTGCCTATTTTTTGTGCGCATTTTGTATTTCATGCACAGTAATTTTGTGTAGGCATTAATAAACTATTGGTGTCATCCATCGGCAGATTTGGAGCACTTCCGATAATACTTTCTTCTGCTCAATGTGGAGCACATCTATTTCATTGATAGATTGAGAATGCTCCCTTTATGTTCAATTGGCGGATCGGGAGCCGTTCCTTCAAGAGATCCACTTCACGGAGCAAAGTTTTTCACTCCGCAAAAATCGGCGGATTCGACGGGCAGTCGCAAGCTCCCGTGCCTTGAAACAGTGCCAACTATGAGCGCACCAACGGATGCCGATAACGTCAGAGTAGCGTCGCTGTGCTCATCGTGCTCACTCAAGCAAAAAGAAAGACGCGCGCATCGCGTTCCATTCTGACCCCCAGATCTACCAAGGGGAGATCTACCAATGGACATGCGCTCCATAGGAAGCGCGTGTCCATTGGTAGATTCCCCCTTTCTTTTGGCCTGAGCCAGAGTAGAGTACTCCGGCGCAAAGTTTGTCGGCCACACCGAATCCGCCAAGCGATGACACGATGTGCGATATTGCTACAACATATTTAATTTAGGTATGTGCATCTGTTTAGCTGGGAACAGGGTGGGGGCAGAAGAAGAGGACGTTTGGATTTTGGCAAGAGGTCTCCGGTGTGCGTTCACTATATACCTTCGAATCGACCGTTACGTCACTTCTGAATAAACCCTCTCGTAGACGTAACAATATGTTAGGCACGTTGTTATCATGCATAAGTACATGCGTTTTATTTATTATAGGTTCTATTTTAAAATGAGTTGCAGGCTCCATGTATTGCTTTTTCTCCTTTTCATCTCATCTCATGTACAGTCTGTTTCACACTTACGGAAACTCTCGGATCGTATAACACGGGATGTGGTCAACGCTGTAGTCGCGTGCCGCTATAGCAGATTACATGGTTCAATACTATATTGCCCTCTGAGTGTCTGCGGATGCACGAGCTGAAACCCGCACTTGACTGCAGCACTGCCCACACCGCGATTCATGCGTTTCGAGATATCCCCTAAGTCTGAGACTGTATATCGCACTATTGCCATTGTTGGGTTTTCATGCGTTTAACTAACTCTCTCACAATACTCTATTCATTGTGCTATTTCTCCGTATGTACTACCTCCTTTAGGGCATTTAGGGTCCTTTTAAATAAAGGAATAACTTGGCTGACATAGTGACCGAAATGTTTAACTTCATAGACCAATTCACAATGGAAGTGCTGGCGACATGAGTTGAACGAAAGTTGCATTTTTATATAGGTGCATCAAAGTGACCTAAATAAAGAAGTTTTCTGAACCTAGTCAAAAAAAAAAAAGAAAAACGGGTCTAGCAAGCAGCGAAAAGATTCATTGCCGAGGAAAATACTGCGGCAGGTTTTCTTGTCAAAACAATCTTCCGAGAGTGACACTTGTTTTGACGGTAGTTTTCACCATTCTCATCGACTTTCTTCCTGCATCGATAAGTGTATTGCGTGTGCTTGGTTGTTATTGCTTCACATTTTGGACATTATTTAAAATATCAGTTCAGGAAAAAGAAACAAAACAATTTTCAGGCAATATAGCAGACATAAAAGAACAATGTAACTTTTATATCAGCGACAGAAGTCATGACATGAGCTCTGAAAGTTTTGGTTAACGATTCATCTACAAGCCAAGCCGCACCATTGATATAAATGGCCACTTCGCGCAGACCACAGTGTGGTTTTCTTAAGTAAAATAAATGACTTGCAGCTTTGGATATCATTTCTTTATTTTACACTGTGAAAATGTGGAAGTTTAACAAGTGATAAAAACATAAACAATAACAATGGGAAAGGCTTCCACGCCAATCATGCTAAATGTTTAATAACATTGAAAACTATTAGTGACAAATGACCCCTTTTTAGATTATATAGTTGTATATAGCGTCACTTTCTACAATTTGCACAGGCCAAGCATAAAGATACCCTAAAGATGTTAAAGCCTTCGTATCAATTTTCAAACTACAATTATTAATAACATGTGTCGCCTCAAATAGAATACACTGTTCTGCATTGAATCACTGATGATACAATGCGACAACGTTTCAGAAAGAATAGCATAAATACCTATACATGTGTACTGCTAAAGGGGCAGCACTCCTTTTCAGCTGTCTCCTGGACAGCCTTGTTTCTCTTACAAATAACAGCCCTTTGTTTATTCGGTGATTTACATAGTGATTTACATATAGAATATCCTATGGTTGCTTGAGAAAACATTGTTTTTGTTCACTGCTATTTGTTTTTGTCGTGAAGGGGAAATCCTGTGTCGGTATAACTAGTAAATTGTAATATATTACGTCGTATGTCTTGTAATGAAACGAAATGACATGTCTCTTCTGAAAAATTTGCATACTGACATTATTTCAACTAAGTAAATACATAGACATAAAGTCGGTGCGTCATTGTTTTTGTTAATACTATTTTTGTCACCATAGAGCGCAGTAAGGTCTATCACCATGGCAAAACTGAAGCACCTAGGCAGCTAGCGAAACTTCTCGACAACAGTAGAACCTGGCTGTTTATTAATTAAATGCGTACGGTTTTAAAAAGACATAAAGTTCCAAGTAAAGTGAATTCGATGTGTGGAGCCTGTGCGGAAATTCCTGACTTCTTTTTTCAGCTGTCGCCCTCTGTGCCACTTTTCCTACTCCCACTGTATCCGGCTATTGAAAAAAAATGCTCGAGTAGAAATTATCAGCGACCGATATTGAGCCGAGCGGCCGTAGGCATTCATTTAGAGACGTGCCTTGGTCCCGGAAGTGGCTAATATTCTTGACTCTACGAGACACTATTGGTCCGCTGAACATCGTAACACGAAGCAACAGCGTGCTGCGGAGGGTGAAACCCTAAATAAATACTCCCTTTCACAATATCACCCCACCCCAATAACGGCAGTAACGAGAGAAGAAAAAAGGAAGCTACTTTTGTGTTTTCCATATCCCATCGGAGGAAACGCATGGCTCTCTGGGCACCCCAAATGAACTACTCCTTTCCTCGATCGATTCACTTTACGAGGCTGTAAATCTCGGGTAAATGAGCTGGCGCACCACTGGCCATTGACCAGGGGGCTGGATTATGCTGGCGGACAGCTAGAGTACACTGTGAGCAAGTAGGCACATGTACACCAACCTCAATAAGTGTCGGCTCGTTTCTTCATGCGTTGGGCTTATACTGATAATAAGTGTGCTATAGGAGGTGGATATATGCAGAGGAGAAAGATGCCGTAGTTTCACTAATGCGTTACAGGAACGAGAGAACACTTCAGTCGTCACATGCTTGTGTTTACCAACGACTAGCATTGCTTTTAGTGCAGTCCACCATTGCTGAAGGTTATAACCATATATGAAGTTCGCGGCGGGGATGCACTATACACTCTTTATGGGACCTATAGGAGGCGCTTTGAAAGACGCGCGCGGCACCACTCATGGTGCGGCGGGCGCGCATCGTTCAGTGGCAAAAGCGCTTGTGGCCGGTGGGTCGGTTCTTCGAGCAAGATTTTAAGGTATGGTTGGGAGACAATTATCTGCAATGCCACTATGAATAAATTAGAAACGATGCATAAAAGCGGCGGCGTTTTCCACAACAGTGAGCATCTTCCTACCCGTCGTCAGTACTGACAGCAAATGCGTGCGTCAAGTGTTTGCAATGCGAGATGCTTGGTTCGTAGCTGTAGCGGTAAGCCGTCATTTTTTCACACTTGAAATAATATTCCTGTGTGAGCACGACTCATGCACTTGCGAAATACTCAAAGCGTTCAGAAATATTGATGGCTCCATGGCCATTCGCCGTGGAGATCACGGGCTTTGCTCAAAATTGTCATGGCATCACCTTGGCACATCATAATCGTGGTATTAACCTCACTGCGCTCTGACTTCGGCCAGGGAGGATGCCGCAGACCTGTTTCGTCTTTGCCTTCACCTTGTAAATGGGTGATCACTTCGGCCACCGTGACGTCTTTCTCATTCACAACAACCTCTTGCGTTGTTTATGTTACTTTCCGGAACGCACATCCGTCGGTAGAGCATTGGAAAAACTACAAATTTCACCCTGTATTTCTGCTAGTTTTTGCCATGCATCATTTCTTCCTAACAAGTAGATTTTTTACCAATCAAAGAATTAAGACTTCTGGATGAACCAATCCGAAGGATGGGATTTAGTTTATCACTTCCTGGGGTTCTTTCAGGCTATAGCACTGGGTTTTTGCCAATGAGGTGTTTGCTATGACAAATGTGATTTACTACGCGAGACGAAACGAATTGAAAGCCAAGAGTATCAAATCAAGCTTATTTTTCAACACCATAAGCGTTGTTTTTATTGCGATAGCTATTACCTATATGGACAGTCTCAGCTGGTTTTTTGCCGTCACCGCCGCCGTCATTCACATATATGTATATGTCATCTGCGCGCGCACATATCTCCTGAGAGAAAAAAAAGAGAGATGATTGCCGCGCAGTCGCGGCAGCGATTAGCATGCGCCCTGTGCCCACACGGCAGGCGGGAGCTTCTACGGGCTGCGCTCTCGACACGAGCAAACAGAGCCAAAAGTGTACCTGGAGTAGCCATGATTTTACGCCAGCGTTTTGTATAGTTACGTGCGATCACATCCGAATTAATTGACGTCCAGCCTCACTTCGTATATCACAGCCGTCACTACGCACGGGCCTTGTTCTGAAGGAAACCTTGTTACTTAGCAAGCACATATTTACTGCAATCGTTACTGCTCCTAAAATGCTAGCTTTGCTTTGTGAAACATTCGAATATGTCGCTATCGCGTTCATTGATTCGCCGTTATGGCGAAACAGTGACTTTTTTGGAAATTAAGGTAATTGCTTGTTTTGAATACGACTTATTGCTAAGCATTTTCAGAATATATACAAATTTCTTTACATAACAAGTCACCACCAATTTCATGACCAATCTACCGTGGCGAGTTGCACCAGTTTATTGAGAGACAACATACCTGTCGAATTTTTAGCTTGATCGTACCACTGGTAGGTGGCTATTTGTGTTTACGGTAATACGCTAGTTGGTTTTACGGTAGCATGCTACGTAACTCACTTCGCCCCATAAATGATGGTCCTTGTCGTGGTCACCTTCATCGCCATTCATCATCTTCATCATCATTTCATAGCCACCGCGCCTTGCCTCTCGCGCAGCTCATGCTTCGCTCGAACAGCGCGAGCAACAGATCGAGTCCACACGCCTTCCGTGTCGGACGCTGGCATTCGCCACCGCTCCGCTTCAACACGCGCTGCCGGTCGATCAAGATGGCGCTGCCTGTCGCTGCCGGTCAAACAATTAACGTTCTTTCCCAAAAAAGAGCTAATTGACCCAAAACAGGCAAGCACTAGAAGTGCTTGCCTGAGTACTTATAAAGTATAAGTTGCACAAACGGTAGACGCATTTCTACGCAGACTGCAGAAATACACTCTACGATAACAACCAACTATACAACTATAGCTTGTCAACAAAGAGTATCATACTTATCAAGGAGGAAAGAAAAAAAGCGGAAGAAGGCCGGGGGGGCGTTTGAACCTTAGCTTGTCGGTACACACTCGTAGTAAACACAACACGAAAATAAGAAAGAGGAGACAGAAGTTCACGTGTTTCTCAAGTTCGTACATCTAGCTCTGTTTCCTCCTAAACAGCGCTCCATCATGTTTCTTTTATGTTTTTCTTGTTTTCACGTGGTTTTTAGTGTGAAGGAAGGCGACTATAAGGTGGAGAGTTAGGTATCCACATTTCTTTTCCTGAACTCAGTATAACGCCTCCATACCTGCCATTTTTTCTTCCTGTACTGAGAAAGACGTACATTACCGGCGCCTTAAGAAAACGCCAGGCCTGCGCGGAAGGCGCACCACAGTCACAGCGAAAGCTAGAAGAGCAGCTTTTCTGAGCCTTTTCAAAACACTCATTTGGTAACTACTGCAAGCACACTTTGGATACCTACTAGGGCATTATTATTAACTTTTGGGTAGTACGGCAGCATTCGCTATGCTATTTTTCATCACTATTCTGAGAAGCGTGGTATCCGCTAAACACTTGCAAGGGATTTCGTGCCAATTGTTCATGCAGTGGCTGACGAGATGAGGAATAATGAATGAAGTGGGTATGCGCCAGTTGCTCTTTCGCTGTGTTAAAACGCTTTATAAGTCGTAATAGCGAAAGTGCTTTCCCGACGTCAAGCCTGCCTAAGGCAAGTGTGCCAACAAGTCACAAGCACCAGCGTAGGTCACAGGTCTCCCTCTTTGTGAGCTACGCTGGTGCTTGTGATTGGTTGTTAAACTTGCCTTATGTGGACTGCCACAACTTGTTTTTGCGACTCTTATGGCATTGTTCATGTACACCGTGTCTGAACACGAACAATAAAGAAAAAAAACAGCGTAGCTCACAGGTAGAATAGTGGGCTGGCACCCAGTGGACCTGGGTTCAAGCCCCTCTGTGTCTATGGTGCTATTTTTTTTTTCTAATTTCGCGCGATGTGGTTATGAACACCAGCTGTGGCAGTGGCAGCGGACAACTGCGCGTGACCCGATTTGTGATCTCATAACAACTTTCGTTGTAAAACGCACCAACGCCACTCACTTCGAGGTCGTCAACTGGGTATCTGAAAACAATTTGATAAGTGCGGTACAAGGCTGGTAATGCTGCACACCTCAGTTACGGGCAACTTTTTGCCAGCCACCAACGTCTCCAAATCACGTGCATTGTGACGAAGATTTGAAAATACACACGCATACCGCCCCATTTTTGTGACAGCTATGCAGCTCGAACTCCTCATGTTCACCATACAAGACGCCATACACCCTTTGTGGCTACGCATTTGAATAACGCATGCTTAGTGGTCTCAGAGAGCCCACATTTCGCGCATCTATGGATAGGTGTCACGTAAAACCTGGCATGGTGTTGACCTGCCTAGAGCGGTTCACCTTCTCAACCAGTCAACTTCCAAACCACTTCGAGAATGTTTTTGAATGCGTGGCATTTAGAGAACTTCGCCGAATTTGAGCGTATCTGTCTATCTAACCGCTTACGTTTCGGCGGTCTCATGTCACCCCCTTAATTGGCGTGAACCAAAATTAGCATGGGAGAGTAAGATGGTTTGTTGAATATCACGCGCTGGTCAAGACACGGATAATGTCGCCATCTCGTCACGTACGTCTTCAAACACTTCCCGCCAGACAGTGGCACATACTCACGGGCGGGTATGTGCCGCTGGTATGCGGGTATGTGCCACAGGTGATTGACACTTAGTATCTGCCAAGGAACGACGAGAACACACAGGGGTGATTTTAACGCGCGAGCATTAAGAAATACCCGACAACAGTAGGGTCAACCCAA
This sequence comes from Rhipicephalus microplus, assembly GCF_043290135.1. Lineage (NCBI taxonomy): Eukaryota > Metazoa > Arthropoda > Arachnida > Ixodida > Ixodidae > Rhipicephalus > Rhipicephalus microplus. Next base: position 185,838,620 of record NC_134701.1, read on the forward strand.
CAATTGCAAAGAATAAATCTCAGAGTACCAGCTCGAATCAAACCCAAGCATTCTGCGTAGCATTGAAGCATTTTACCACAGAGCTATGCCAGGTTTCGGAACTACTTTGCGAACAGACGGCAATATTCGCGAAACATCAGTATTGGTTACAGTGCTGTCTACCCAATTTTGTAAACATTACATATGTGTTGCTTTGATACAGTGGTCACGTCGGGTTAGCGTCATTTGTGGCTACTTCCCATGCGCTGAAGTTGACTTCTGTAGCAGTGTCGAGAGCCAGCATCCTCACGAGCATCAGCGCTTTGTATCATATTCTGGTGTTGCTAATACGCATGTTCCAGTTGGCATCGTTTCTCAAGTGCAACGAACTGGTTATATAAACATCTCCAACTCTTGATTTGTGGGGTTTAACGTCCCAAAACCACTATATGATTATGAGAGACGCCGTAGTGGAGGGCTCCGGAAATTTCGACCACCTGGGGTTCTTTGACGTGCACCCAAATCTGAACACACGGGCCTACAACATTTCCGCCTCCATCGGAAATGCAGCCGCCGCCGCTGGGATTCAATCCCGCTACCTGCGGGTCAGCAGCCGAGTACCTTAGCCACTAGACCACCGCGGCGGGGCAATGTTCAACTCTTGAACATTTGTCTGTGCGTGCAACATTTGTACATATATATTAGCCTCATTTCATGACATGTCGCTCAATAAAAAGTTACAACAGGGTCACCTTCCCCCCGCAGCTTCGCATAACGTCGATTACGGGGTAGTGGGATCTGCTAATTATCATTGTTCCTCCATGTCTTCTTCTGGCATGACTTCGTTTTTTATCTTTATCTTACAGCGCATCTTCCATTGGCAAGTAGTACATATATGTTCGTGCTAGTGATTCAGATATTTTGTTCCGTTTTTTTGCCTACTTTGCTCTTAAAGTCACTAACAGTCTTCTAATATTCTAATGGACACTCAGTATAGGATCCGCTGTTTACCTCTGTCGTAAAGGAGACTTTAGAGCACCTGTCCTGCGTATTAGTAGCCGTTTTTTATATTCGTCAGCAGCAAACAACTTAGCTGTTATTTTCGCTGTCAGCGCTTTAGTTATGGTCTGACTATACGTAAGACCCACATTACCGTGCTTGTGGGAAGTTAGATGCAATTAGCTTCACCATGACAGGTTCATGTTCCTAATCAGATGCTTCGATGACTGTCTAGAGATGCTGCCCGAAACTACACGCCACCAACCCTATGTGTGCGATGTAGTAAGCACACGTACAAGCCTACGTGTTCGCGACACCTGCTCTCGCCGCGTGTGATAGCCCGTATCCCGAAGCCCTGTTTATCACGTCCCTTGCTTTGCCTGTCGTGTCTTCTCATGTGATATTCGAAATGCTCACTTCCTCAAAGATAACCCGGAGAACTCCAACAGCGTCCACAAATAAATGTCCACCTGAAAGATAGTCCGTTAAGGTTCCAAAGTGAAGTGCCTCGCTTTTGTCGGCATTCCAAGCCACGCCAGAGAGAGCGGACTACTCGTGAAGCAGCTCCAAAGTTATGGCGAAACCTATCCTCTTTCTTAAGAATATCAAAGTATCTTCATTGCAAGTAGATTTTTTTGTTAAACCCTTGTAACTATAATTTCCTCAGTACTTGGCATGGGAAATCGCCTGATTCCAGGGCACAGTGCGACATTTCTGAGGAGAGAACTTGCTACAGTGCAAAGTAAACGTATGCGGCTGGACAGCCCTGCCTAACGCACCTCTCTACAGAGTTTGGAACAGTGGATGCCAATTCAGAGCACATTATTGACTCCACTACGGGACAGCAGTAAGCCGTCCTTAACTACTGTGGCTTACACACAAAACAAGTCTGTGTGGTGTGTGTTTAGAAAAAGTGGTTAACGATTTAGACTATTTCGTACTCTACAATAAAATAGCATATAGTCGTCCCTTGGGCCTTATACTTGATCGCGTCTTGTCGTCAGAATAAGAAACAATATCAATAGATTTATCAAAGGGTCTGTTTAGAAGAAGTGGTTAACGATTTAGAGTACTTCGTACTTTACTATAGGAGAGCGTAAATCTGTTCCGTGGTCCTCACATTTCATGAGACCCAGTCGACAAAAATACGGGTCTTTAGTATCTAGTAAACGTGGTTATCAATTCAGAGTACTTGGTACTTTACTATAGGAGGGCTGAAAGCCATTCCTTGGAGAAAGGGAAGTTTATTGTACACTTAACTTGTACACACACAAACGAAACGTTGACAACAAGCTAAGACAGTGTGGGTGTACATTTTACGACTGAGCACCAAAATTTATCACTGGTTATCCAAATGTTACAAGTCAAAGGAAAATTAAACTGAATCAACTTAATCACATTTTACAGAACACCACGTATGCATGCGTACTAGAGTGGGCGCATGGCTAGTACGGAACTGCTGGAAACTTCAGATGTCCTTCTCTTTTTCTGAAGAAACGTGTGTGCCATCGTCGAAGGAAATGCTTCCCATTGTCAGATAAGAAGGAGACGCGGAACCCCAAGGCGCTTTGCCCCAGAGTCTTAAGTAACTCACCAACCCATCATCATTCATACGTCTGTCCCGGCAAGGCCTCCCTCCAAGGGTTGTGTGAGAGGAAGGATTCGTTTTGGGCAAACGGCCATACCCTAGCAAGGGGGCCACCACTCGGCACCAGGCGCAAACATACGCGGCCTGCCCCCCGGCATACTTGCCAGGAAGATCCAACATAAGGGCTACCCTTTGGCGCGGTAACTTTGATCACAACACAGAAAGTGGACGTAACCTGGCAAGGTGGGCTTTCGCAGCATGTGGGCCGCACTGCGGTTACGGGCTAAGGTCCAGCAAGACACAATTCGTTCCTTGGGGACTATGGGGCTAAGGTTTGGTGCAGAAGCAAATGCCGCTGCACGCAAGCCCAAAGCACCCTGGTAAACCAGCATGGCTAAAAGCCGGCTTAGTTCTTTAGGAAGAAGGGAGCCACTCTTCGCCTCGGCGAGCAGAGTCGCCGGACACGGAGGAGGAGCCAACACGGACCTTGCGGGTAATGCCTGACAAGGCGACAGGATCACCGTACTGCATGCAAAAACCAGGACAACAACCACACAAGCTAATCTCAGGAGCGACCGACTCACTAGACCGAGTCGTGGTTGAGAACGTCATTATTAGAAATGTACAGACAGACAGACAGACAGACAGACAGACAGACAGACAGACAGGCAGGCAGACAGACAGACAGACAGACAGGCAGGCAGGCAGGCAGGCAGGCAGGCAGGCAGGCAGGCAGGCAGGCATGCAGGCAGGCAGAGACCAAAATTTTTGCGTCGAAGTTCTCCAAAAAAGACTATCGTCTTCAAAGTTGATGGTTATCTGTCCTCGTGACTCATTGAAAATCACTGCCGGATGGTCCCACAATTCGTAAAACGTCTTTGCACCTAGGTGCTGCCACTCTCGGTGGAACACGAACCGGACCTCCTTCTGTATTTTTGCAAGTACTTCGTGAAGCACAAGCCACCCCTCCTCAAAGACGGCACAGCACCGTGCCACCCACCCTGGTTAGGAGTAGTTGATGAGCAGAAGCACGTACTGCTTAACCACTCGTTCCGACAGGGGATGCTGAAAACGAACCGTGCCGAAAGGAACACCGGGGTGACCAAACAAGCTAGCTGTCTTTCGATAGAGGGTGGCTGGTAGTGCCTTTTGAGAGAATATGTGAAACAGGTCCATCCTACTGCCACAAAGGGGCACATTCCTCGCATATGAATTTTCGTGAGGGGCCTTATTTTTATGGGCAGGCACCCTCTGGCCAGGCAGTACATGAATGTAGTGCGCTTGGCATCCAGAAAACTGGCAGTAAAGAACTTGCAGTTAGGACTATGGTGGGGCAGGTCAAATACTTTGCAGCGTGCAGGTAAACGTAGCGTTATTCTATCGACTAATTCTATATTTACACAAGTTAGTCTGTCGACTAACTGGTGGAGTTTGATCGAAGCTAATCTATTCCCGGGTCAACCTCTTGGAGATGGGCAAAGAAATGGCCCCTGCATAAAAGGCAGAATGCGTTCCCGCTCGAAGCACCGAATTCGAAAATGACCATGGCAAGAACCGTCTCAGCCGCGTGCTCAGGAAATACGACGCAAGGCTTCGAGTAAGAAGCATATCCCAATCGAGAGCTACACATGTTGATCTAACGTGTAACGACGGGGTCACAACGTTCAGGTCAGGAACACCGGCTCCTCCTTCATCCCTGCGCAACTTGAGCACGGGGCACGACAAGTACGCAGATGCACCACTCTAAAGAACACCAAAGAGTTTCATTTCCAGGAGAACCCTGGTACGGAGCTTAACAGGCATAACGGAATCTACAAACGTGAGAAAACTATACAGCGATCACATTATTGTGACCCTAGCTGTAAGTGGACAAGACAAGGCACTGAGCTCCTGAATCCTTTCGGTCAGCTTCTCCTTGGCTAACCGCCAGTTTCCAGTAGTCAGGCCATCCGGTGCAAATGAAAATCCAATATGCGCAGAAGCTCCTTTATGAGGAGGTCATATACGGGACGTGGGCTGAATGGGGCGCAGTTCAGATACATGACTTCACTCTTCGACTTATTTATCCTAGCGCCGCTCGCCAAACAAAACCCCTCCTTAACATCCGAGATGTGCAAACAGTAACAACAGTTGCCTCGTTTAGGACGGAAATGGAGAGGTTATCCCATAGCGATCACTGCCACCAAAGGGGCAGACCTAGTGGAATCGGAAACCTACCAATGCTGGTGTCACTGGAAAGCCTCTACAGGAGGGGCTCAAGCGCTAGCACATACGGGGCAGGTGAAAGTAGAACCCCCTGCCGCACTCCACGGCTCACGCCGAACGCCTCTGAGACGCGACCCTGCATCACGACCACAGGGGTAAGCCTAAAAAAAGGGCCCTAATCATTTCTTTTATCTGGGCGCTGAATCCCGCCTGTTTTAAAACTTTAAAAAGGTGCTTCTGGGCGAGAATAATAAACACCTTCTCTTGATCAAAAGAACGAAGAATTCCACAATGGTTGCGTGAATTCAGCCATGCTATAAAATCGCTAGTAGCAAAACCTTGAAGTTGGCACGATCGACCTTGGACACATCACGCCTATTACGGACCCAAAACCGTACTAAGTACTGGAGGCAGACGTATGAACAGGCACTTAGCTATGAGTTTTTAGTCACAGTTTAGAAGGGTGATGGCCGCCAGGCTCTCCGAGCAGTGCGTCTCGGCTCATCTTTGCACGGGAGAGTGATCCGCTTTTCCCTTTGAGTTGCTGACAGATTTTCCCCACAGAGGAGCCTGCCAAAGTGGTAATAGCCGCCCTCCCCCTCAAACGTTCCATCATCATTATCATCATCATCAGCCTGACTACGTCCACTGCGGGACAAAGGCCTCTCCCATGTTCCGCCAGTTAACCTGGTCCTGTGCTTGCTGCTGCCAATTTATACCCACAAACTTCTTAATCTCATCTGCCCACCTAACCTTCTGTATCCCCCTAACCCGCTTGACTTCGCTGGGAATCCAGTTTGTTACCCTTAATGACCAGCGGTTATCCTGTCGACATGCTACATGCCCGGCCCATGTCCATTTCCTCTTCTTTATTTCAACTATGATATCCTTTACACCCGTTTGTCCCCTAATCCACTCTGCTCTCTTCTTGTCTCTTAAGGTTACACCTACCACTTTTCTTTCCATTGCTCGCTGCGTCGTCTTCAAGTTAAGCTGAACCCTCTTTGTAAGTCTTCAGGTTTCTGCTCCGTAGCTAAGTACCGGCAAGATACAGCTGTTATATACCTTCCTCTTGAAGGATAGTGGAAATCTACCTGTCATAATTTGAGAGTGCTTGCAGAATATGCTCCACCCCATTCTTATTCTTCTAGTTACTTCAATCTCGTGGTTCGGCTCTGCGGTTATTACCTGCCCTAAGTAAGACACAGCCTTTTACAACTTCAAGTGCTCTATTACCTATCTCGAAGCGCTGCTCCTTTCCGAGGTTGTTGTACATTACTTTCGTTTTCTGCAGATTAATTTTAAGACCCACCTTTCTGCTCTCTAACTCCGTAACCATGAGTTGCAATTCGTGCCCCGCCGTGGTGGTCTAGTATCTAAAGTACTCGGCTGCTGACCCGCAGGTCGCGTGTTCAAATCCCGGCTGCGGCGGCTGCATTTCCGATAGAGGCGGAAATGTCGAGGCCCGTGTGCTCAGATTTGGGTGCACGTTTAAGAACCCCAGGAGGTCAAAATTTCCGGAGCCCTCCACTGCGGCGTCTCTCATAATCATATGGTGGTTTTGGGACGTTAAACTCCACAAATCAATCAATGAGTTGCAATTCGTCCCCTGAGTTATTCAGCAATGCAATGTCATCGGCGAAGCGCAGGTTACTAAGGTATTCTCCATTAACTGTTATCCTTAACTGTTCCCATTCTTGGCTTCTGAAAACCTCCTGTAAGCACGCGGTAAATAGCATTGGGGAGATTGTGTTCCAATGGCTTACACCCTTCTTGATTGGTATTCTGTTGCTTTCTTTATGAAGCACTATGGTAGCAGCTGATCCCCTGTAGATTTCTTCCAGAATGTTTATATATACTTCATCTACGCCCTGATTCTGCAGTGTCTGCATGACGGCTGATATTTCTACTGAATCAAACACGTTCTCGTAATCTATGAAGGCTATGTATAGTGGTTGGTTATACTCTGAGCGTTTCTCTATTACCTGATTGATAGTATGAATGTGTTCATTTGTTGAGTAGCCTGTTATAAATCCTGCTTGTTCCTTTGATTGATTGAATTCTAATTTTTTCTTTACCCTGTTAGCAATAACCTTTGTAAATAGCTTGTATACTACAGAGAGCAAGCTTACCAGCCTGTAATTCTTCAAGTCCTTGTCATCTCATTTCTTATGTATTAAGATGATGTTAGCGTTCTTCCAAGACTCTGGTACTCTTCCCGTCAGGAGACACCTCGTAAACAGGGTGGCTAGTTTTTCTAACACAATCTGTCCTCCATCTTTCAGCAGATCTGATGTTACCTGATCCTCACCAGCAGCTTTGCCTCTTCGCATGCTCTCCGAAGCTTTTCTGACTTCTTCTATTATTACTGGAGGGGTGACATCTGGGTTACTACTAGTTGTTATAGTATCAAGGTCGTGGTTGTCTCGGCTACTGTACAGATCTCTGTAAAACTCCTCCGCTATTTCAACTATCTTATCCATATTGGTAGTTATTTTGCTTCTTTGTCCCTTAGTGCATACATCCGACTTTTGCCTATCCCAAGTTTCGCCTTCACTGCTTTGACGCTTCCTCCGTTTTTCAGAGCGTGTTCAGTTCTCTCCATGTTACACCTTCTTACATCGCATACCTTACGTCTATTAATCAACTTCGAAAGCTCTGCCAGTTCTAGTTTGTCTGTTGTACTTGGCACTTTCATGATTTGACGCTTCCTAATTAGGTTCTTCATTTCCCGGGAAAGCTTGCCAGTGTCCTGTCTAACTACCCTGCCTCCAACTTCCACTGCAGGCTTCGTAATAATACTCGTCAGACTATCATTCATTGTATCTATGCTAAGGTTGGTTTCCTCACTAAGAGCCGAGTACCTGTTCTGCAGCGACACTCTGAATTCCTGTACTTTCCCTCTCAGTGCTAGCTCATTCGTTGGATTCTTGCGTATCAGTTTCTCTCGTTCCTTCTTCAAGTCTAGGCGAATTCGAAACAGTACCATTCTATGGTCACTGCATCGTACCTTGCCAACCACTTCCACATCCTGCACGATTCCTGGGTGTGCACTCATTATAAAGTCTATTTAGTTCTTATTTTCGCCATTAGGGCTCCTCCAAGTCCACTTGCGGTTTTCTCGTTTTCGGTAGAAGGTATTCAAAATCCGTAAATTATTGCGTTCTGGGAAGTCTACTAGTAGCTCTCCTCTGGCGTTTCTAGTACCAATGCCATAATCTCCTACTGCCTGTTCTCCAGCCTACTTGTTCCCTACCATTGCAATAAAGTTTCCCATCATAATTGTACACTGTGTTTTTACCTTACTCATTGCCGATTGCACGTCTTTATAGAAGCTTTCAACTGAAGCGTCATCATGGCTTGATGTAGGCGCGTAGGCCTGTACCACCTTCATCTTGTATCTCTTATTCAGTTTAATTACGATACCTCCCACCCTTTCATTAATGCTATAGTATTCCTCTATGTTGCCAGCTATGTTTCCGTGAATTAGGAACCCCACTCCCAGTTCTCTTCTGTCTGCCAAGCCGCGATAGCAAAGGACGTGGCCATTCTGTAGCACAGTATAGGCCTCATCTGTCCTGCTAACCTCACTGAGCCCTATTATATCCCATTTAACACCCTCTAGCTCCTCAAATAGTACAGCTAGACTTCCCTCACTAGATAAGGTTCTATTGTTAAACGTTGCCAAGTTCAGGTTCCAAAGGTGGCCTGTCCGGATCCAGAGATTCTTAGCACCCTCTGCTGCGTTGCAGATGAGACCGCCGCCGTGGTCAGTTGCTTCGCAGCTGTTTGGGACTGAGGGCCGTGAGTTATTTGACGTATGCATGTGGGAGGTAGTGGCCAGATACTGCACCAGGGTGGCCGATCCTTCTCTTGTGAGGGAGTGCGTTCCCGGCCGTGGTTACCGGTGAGGCCGCACCCCAGGCCTCTTAATGCAGTTCTATCAACACGCGGATTTTTTCTTTTTTTTAAAATCTGGTTGGGAACTGCGCGGCACCGGGATTTGAGCCACGGACCTCTTGCATGCGAGGCGGATGTTCTAACCACTACGCCATCACCGCATACCTAAATAACGCTATAGTATTCCTCTGTGTTTCTGTGAATTAGGAGCCCCACTCCCAGCTCTCTTCTGTCAGCCAAGCCCCGATAGCAGTAGACGTGCCCATTCTGTAGCACCGTGTAGGCCTCACCTGTCCTCCTAACCTCACTTAGCTCTATTACATCCCAATTAACACCTTCTAGCACCTCGAATAGTACAGCTAGACTTCCTTCACTAGATAAGGTACTAGCGTTAAACGTTGCCAAGTTCAGGTTCCAATGGCGGCCTGTCCAGATCCAGAGATTCTTAGCACCCTCTGCTGTGTTGTAGATCTGACCCCCCCCATGGTGGACTGAGGGCCGTGAGTAAATTCACGTATGCATGTGGGAGGTAGTGGCCAAATACGGCACCAGGGTGGCCTATCCTTCTCTGGTGAGGGATTGCGTTACGTTCCTAAACCTGACGTAAAAATCGACTGTTGAACCATCTGTACCTGGGCTACGAATACGCTCTCTGCATGTGTTTGGAAAAAAGTAGTTGACAATTTTAGTGCTTAGTACTCTACTATGGGAGAGCATAAAGCCGTCCCGTTGGCCTCTTATCAAAACATTTGGTGTGTGTTTAGAAAAACTCTTTAACGATTTAGAGTACTTGGCACTCTACAATGGGAAAGCAAAAGTGCTGTCCCTTTGCGCCCGGTTTACATAGCGCCATACCCGTACCTGTTTAGACAAAAAAAAATTAACAATTTAGAGTACTTCGTACTCTACTATAAGAGAGCACAGAGCCGTCCCGTGGACCTGTGGGCCTGCGCCCTGAGCCCTATTCGATACCGCTAATGAGCAATAGGTGTTTAGAATAAATGTACGACGATTTAGAGTACGATGCATTCTACTGTGGGAGAGCAATGAGCTGTCCCGTACTGGGAAGGACGTCACTCACAGCGACCTGCAGGAAGTAAGGCGAACTATTGTGTAACCAATTGGAACACATCCAAATGATTCGAGTAGCACTCACTGTAGTGAAGAGCCATCAAGGTTAGCCTCCTCGCCATTGCTGATGTGCAATCGATAACATAAGTAATATTGGCAATTTCAGAAATTATGGCAAAACAATGACTTGAAATTTTGCTTTCCATGCAGACTCTTTAACCTAATTGTTATGTTCTAAGCTTGTAATCCGATTAAGGGAAACAAAAATTGGCAGATCCCGCATACCTGGGAACCGCCTGTTCGGCATGCCAGCAAAAAAAAAGGCCGATCCCACGTACAGTTGGAATTGTTACGAAAACATGACGCCAACACGGTCCCGAAGGCGCCACTTCTCTGAACTCCACCGCCAAGGTCACCAGCCGTTTGATAGCGTAGGTTTCTCATCTCGCGACTGCTTCTGCGCAGAACTGATAGACGAGCAGACGAGGCGACGGTGAGTTAAAGCAAAGTTTACGTACAGCAAATAAATAGGGGCGTTACAAATACAGCACTGGGGCCGCCAGCTTAGAGACTCGAAGAGCCGAGCTCTCTTCTCTGACACACGCTGTTACGAAGCGCACCGTCGACGAGGTTACGATGGGAGCCACGAAACTTGCCGCTGCCAAGGACACCGGGCGCGCCGACTGCGAAGGGGCTCGAACCGAGAGAGGCTTCTCTGACACATAGGTCCGCTGCTAGTGACGCGCCGCAGGGATTTTTATAGGCATCGGGCGGATTCTTTGGGTAACCAAATGTCCAACCAGAAGCGCCGCTGGCCGTGAAGTCGGAATCCTCCAATGAGTCTCGCCGCTGCGCGTGGTTGCACCAAGGACGAGGGATGTTGCCCCGCATTGCGTAAGACACGCCAGACTCGAAGGCGCCGATTGCTGCGCGTGGTTGCAGCCAAGGATGAGTGACGTTCCCGTGCATTGTGTAAGACTCGCCAGGCTGGAAGGTGCCGATATCTTCAACGGGCTCGCGGGCTGAGGGAGCTCGCGGTGCGTTGCGTGACAGACCGGCGCTGCCGCTTGATGATGTCGTTGAGTTGATCGCGTCAGGTGGGCTCGATTGCTGGCTTTGACACAGATTCCCTTTTGCAGAGGCATTGACGTTCAATGTGAACTCACGGGCGTAACAGAATCGATAATATGCGAAGCACGAATGAGAAATGTTGATATGTCACTTTGAAATCAGCCCAACGTTACGAGGTGAAGGTGAATAATGCCGTACATGACTTCCGTGTCATGAATATTGTATTTCGATGTGTCGTTTACCTTCGTCATCTATTCACCTCACGTGATACCAAATTTAGTACATTTGGAGCTAGCGAAACGGCCGCGAGCACGCTATGAGGTGGTATGTTGTCATGTTCTTACATGACACGCATGTCAGGAATATCGTGTTTGCACCAGTCATATCATTCGCCATCCTTCGACGCCACGTAACACCAAATCTGGTATATGTGTAGCTAGCAAAACGGCCGCGAGTGCATCATGAAAGGCCCACAATACTCCACTGTAGCGTTGACGCGCACGCACGCTGGGCACAGAGATGCTACGTTAGCAAAACGGGGGCACTTTATAGTCTGACGCGAGGCGCGACCGGCGCGACTAGCGTCCGTCGCCGTGACCCGACGGCAAACGGCGTGAGATGTGACATGCTGCATTTCGCGCCGATGCGTTACGCCGACAACACTGCGTATCCCTCTTTTCGTGACGGAGGGACGCCGGACGCGCTGAAACGTGCATGCGTCAAAGCAACGCAGCGCGGCGCGCGCCGGCGAGTATATGGCAGGACCGGTGCCTGGCGTGGCAACACCGGCGTGACGCGACGAAAGGAACGCCGGCGAGCACGCGCACCACGCCATGTCGAAATGTGTTGGCGCCTTCACAGTGGCATGTAGTCATGTTCTCACATTACACGCATCTCATGATTATCATGTTTGCACCAGTAACACACCGTCGTCATCCACTGGTGTCACGTATTACCGAATTTGGCATATTTGAAGCTAGCGAAACGGCCTCTAGCGTATCTTTAGTGTGACATGTATTCACGTTATTGCATGACACGCATGTCGTGATTATCATGTTTCTAAGTGTCATTTACCGAAATATGCTGTGCGTTTGCGCCACGTAATACCGTGTTTGGTACATATAGCGAAAGAGCCCCTAGTGCATCATGAGTGTGGCATGTAGTCATGCTTTTACATGACAAGCATATCATGATAATCATGTTTGGACGAGGCATTCACCTATGTCGTCCGTTCGCGTACCGAACTTAGTATATTCGAAGCTAGTGAAAGGCCGCCAGCGCATCATGAGCGTGGCATGTAGTCATGTTGTTACATGACACGAATATCATGATTTTTATGTTAGGGTCTGTCGCTTGTGTTCGCCATGCAATCATGTCATACCATATCAGTTTTGCAACATGCCATGTGAACGAAACCACCGCAAGAGCTGCAGGACCATGAAATGTAAAACATGACATTCATGACATACATATCGTGATTTCCATGTTAGGACTAGTCAAATATGTTCTTCATACAGTCATGCCGTGCCATACCAAGTTTGGTATTGATACCAATATCGAAACGGAGAGGAGAGCTAAATGTCGTATGCGGCTAGATAGATAGATAGATAGATAGATAGATAGATAGATAGATAGATAGATAGATAGATAGATAGATAGATAGATAGATAGATAGATAGATAGATGGATAGATAGATAGATAGATAGATAGATAGATAGATACGCTCAAAGTCGCCGAAGGTTACTAAGAAATGCTGCGCATTTAATAAATCATCTTTAGTGAAAGTCAGCACGCGAGAGATACAAGTTACAGTATGCGGAAGAGAACCTCCCCGAACTTGATCTGGGCTTGAAAAAAAAAATACCAATGGGACGAGAAAAAAAAAAACGTCCGGCCTGCGCAGAAGGCGCAGCACAGTCACAGCGAAAGCTAGAAGAGCGACCTTTCAGAGCCCATTCTAAACACTCATTGGGCAACTGCATTGAGCACACTTATTTGATGGCCACTATGACATTAATAATAAAAAATTTTAGGGTAGTACGCCAGCATTCGCTATGCAATTTTCGTCATTCTTCTGGTAAGCATGGTATCCGCTAATTTATTGCGAGAAAATTTTGGCCAATTGTTCATGCAGTGGCTGATGACAATGAGTAACTATGCCTGAAGTTGGTATACGCTACAGTTGATAGCTGAGCAAAAAGAAGCTTTTGTAATGGGTTGGAGTATTGGACGTCCCACTCGTTACGCTATTCGCATTGTGCGATGACTGTTTGTTCTTTCGCTGTTGTAAAAGTATTAACGTGATTGCTTTCCCGACATCAAGTCTGCTTATGGCAATTTCGCCAACGAGTCCCAAGCACCGGCGTGACTATGTGGTAGAATACTGGGCTGCCGCCACTCAGTGGACCTGCGTTCGATCCCCACTGTGTCTAGGTTTTTTACAGCGAAAACTGTTATGTGGTCACAACTCGGGTCACGTGCAGTTGTCCGCCGCCGCCAGTGTCCATAACCACACCACATGAATTTAGAAAAAAAAAATACCTAGCACCAAATACGAATTGGGGCTAGAGCTTTTCGTCCAAGCGACACTTTTTATGTACACTGTGTTTCGACGCAGGACTGTGGTCGCAGTAATGCGTTAAACATAAAAAATTTTAAAGTGCTCCCCGAGAAACAGGCTATAGAGCGCGTCCATGAGATGGCAACTGACGTCTTGCCATTTGAAGAGTTTACAGTCACCGAAATCTTCTGAACGACAAAATCCTTCCTAGTGCACCAGAGATGTTCCAGTGAGTAAGAGGCTATGGAGACCCACACATTGCAGCTAATGAGTAGTAAGTAGTCCACTCACCCCGGCGCGGTGGTCTAGTGGCTACGGTACTCAGCTGCTGCCCCGCAGGTCGCGGGTTTGAATCCCGGCTGTGGCGGCTGCATTTCTGATGGAGGCGGAAATGTTGTAGGCCCGTGTGCTCAGATTCGGGTGCACGTTAAAGAACCCCAGGTGGTCGAAATTTTCGGAGCCCTCCACTATGGCGTCTCTAATAATTATATGGTGGTTTTGGGACGTTAAACCTCACGTATCAATGATCAATCAGTAGTCCACTCCGGGGCTAGTGGCGACGGCCTCAGCTAATCGACGGCTCGGAGCCGATATCGTCGCAAGGCCTACCGCTTCGAATCTGCAGTGCGCCCATGCTCATATGAGAAGAGAAACTTTGCCAGAACTCATTCCGCTTTACGTCGCATTCATAGGACCACATTTAAAAAAAATGGTTCATTCCGGGAGCGTCGGCTGAGATGTCGGCATGGCAGAGTTTTCACCGTTTGCTGCATAGCGTGCAGCTGCGTGCCCGCAGAGCACGCACGTATAAGCATACTTTGTATCACTGGTCTCATTCAAGCAATAGACTCCAAAGTTGTGACCGCTTTTTGTGAGATGCCCTTTTAGGTGATATATAAATCGCCCTAAAAACACATTGTATCAAATTTGCTACCGCTGACGGTGATCGCCCTGCCTAGAAATCGAGCATGCGTTGCATGAAGTTTTGCTGTCACTGATCAGCCCATCGGTCACGCAGAAAGCTTGTTATCATACAATATTGCTGTATTTAGAACACTGCTAAACAACCATGTACTATGTTATACACACTGAACTCAGGAACACATCGAGCTATACGTTTGAAGAACTTGGTATTCGCCGCTCCGTCAGACTTTGTTGATTGTCGAGTTTGACACCCTTTAAAAACACGTGAAATATCCGAGTATTTTGTTCCAGCCGGCTCTTTTGGCATCTCAGCACACAACACATCAAAACCACAATGACGATTCATCTATATACGGCTGCTTCCGCTCATTGATGCAACTCGGCGATTATACCGAACGTGACATGTACTCCAAGTACCGTCATGCACTGCGGCAGTGGTGGCATAGTGCAACTCGCGGTGAGATTGGTCTATTCGCGTAGGAATGCATGTTCAAAAGCTCCACCTCCATAGCTCTCCCTTCATATACAAGCAAGTTTCCACGAGTAAAGCCATGTGATTTTCCCCATTTCTTTTTGTTTTTCTTGTTCTTGCTCCAACTGTTTTAAGAGCACAGCCCTTCGACAGACCTTCCTGCACTGAGTGAGTGGCCTTGTAGTCCTCGTAACCTGCAATGCGAATGAGAACGAAAGACATTGAATGGGGAACACAGCGTGCACAGCTAAAACATTGGGCTTTAATTAATCATGATCATTGATTGCTATAAAAAACGAACACAGTGAGAAAAGCGTGAGGAGGAAACAAGACAACCTCGGCGTCGCCACTCATTTGGCGGGTACTGAAAAAGCCCCACAGCTCACCCACCTCCACCTACTTGTCAATAACCAGCAACGAATCGATAGCCGTCACTAGAATCTTCGGCGATGCTACAGGTAGTACCAGCTAGATCACCATGTATGAGTCTGTTCACCAATACGCCGATGGAGACTTGGTGAAAAATTTTTAAGCAGGGTAATTTGGACCGTAAAGGATACTCGAATGTCTTGGCGCACACGACTATGAAATCGTCCCTGACAACATCGCGAACTCTCAGCGACGCCAGTCAAGTCCCGAGGTCGTGCTTGCATTGCGCCCTAAATCTTTTTACGCGAGTTAAAAGAGCGGCATACCCTAAATTTCACTTGCTTTATCAATGTTATTTATTGTTTAAATCATTTTTTCTCACGTTCTTTTTTAAGCATCGCGGCGTTGCTTTCTTCAAGGGCATCGCCACCCGCGTTTCTTATTTCAGTTTTGCTGTATTAGGTGCTTCTTTCTGCAATATTTTCCACTTATGCTCAAGGTCACTGCTTGTAAGGTTATTGAGTGGCTCGGCGTTGTGGGCAAATGTTTTGATGAACTGTGTACATTAGGCGCACAAGTTGAGAAATTCACGCTTGACTTTTTCGCCACCAGGTGGCGGAAATATAGCGATGGCGGTTATTTTCCGCGGATCAGGGTGCCCCATAGGCTTCCTTATCACATGGTTCACGAACAAGAGCTCTCCGTACGCGAAGCGGTGCTTTTCTGACTTTAGGGTGAGCCCGGAGGTCTTTATTGCGTGAATAAAACACAACTACGTCATCCAAGTACACAAGAGAAGTCGACCACTTGAAGCCCGCCATAACGCGCTGGAAAGTCGCGGGGGCTAAAAAAGACCGATAGACATGATGTTGAACTCAATGACGCCATCTGTTTCAGTGAGCAAGTTCGTATTGAGGCGGGTGGTCGCTTCTGTATTAATGCTGCTATGTTAATTTGTAAACAAAGTTACCGCCGGTAACTGACAAAAATAATATCATGCGTACAAGCTAATTTTGAAGAATAAAAGTAAGAAATATCGATGTGGCGTAACACACACCAAACAAATGCCGATTTAATTGAACCCTGTCAATTGTAAGGCACTTATTATATCTAGGACTATGTATTGCTGCGCAAGTGTGGCAGTTCCTTACGCCCCGTAAGTTTAGTAGTGCTGAACCAAAGTGGTGAAACAGAGTACAGTCGTCACCGTTCTAATGCATGGGGCGCTTGTGACTTCCGGTCTAATCCGCCGATTTTCGTCGAGTAGGTGAAAAGGCGCTGCAACGAAACTTCGAGAAATAATAATAATAATAATAATAATAATAATAATAATAATAATAATTTAATTGTTTGGAGTTCGACTGCTTAGAACACTCACTGCCCCAGATAGGGCACGTGTTTGCGTGAGGGTCGAGTGCATGTACGTAGGATTCGTGGTTTACCAGATTTTACCTCTAGTGCAAGCTCTTTCATCATTCACTTTACGGATTCGGCATCGTTTCTCAAACAAAACGTGCTGTAGGGTAATCGTGTTGTTTAGGTAAATCTTCGGGTTTTTCAGGTGAGTTGCACTGTCTACGTGACTTCCCAATCACACCGCGAACCGTAATTAAATAAGCTTGCGGAATAGTCATCATTAATGTAACGTGTTCATGCCTCGTTCCACGCAAGCGCATTGAAAACAGATGGTGCATCCCTCTTACAGGCAAATTAGTTTCTTTGCCAATGTCTCGCACTCACTTCTTAGTCTCATTTAACGTAAATCTAAACAGACTCGCTGTTGGATCTCGTACAGAGAATCTTTGTCATTGTATCCGCGCTCACTTTTTAATTTCAGTTAACGTGAACCTAAACAGACGTGCCTAAGGTCAGCTCTAAGGCGGTGCTTTAGAGTATCACACTGAGCAGCCATGCACTTGCTTGCTCGTTCACGTTTCGACAAAAATTAGTTTAAAGGACAACCGCGAGTGTCCATGGCAAATGACTGAATACTAGGGAAGTAAAGGAACATGAAAAATACCCAGTCCACTCTCGGTTGTCCCGTTTAAAAGCATGGCCTTAAAAATGTTCAGCGAAGTTTCCTTGAGCTGAGGCACAAAGGAACGCAAAAGTTACCAGGAAGCATTCATGACTATGTTCTTCAAATCTCATTGCCAAATTATACAAGCTACAAAAAGAACTTCCCGTGAACTCTTAAGTATTACACACCTTCAGCCTTCCCCCTGAATAGCAAGGCAGTGTACCTCGACAAAATAAAAATAAATATATTTGTATCTCGTTTGGTATCTCCATAGTTTGTATGCTGCACCCTCGCTGCTTTGTGAATAATGTTTTGATTTCTTTGAAGAAGTTACCTAAAGTACTGTTAACTTTTATTTATTACCAGAGTCATTGTGAAAAACTTTCAAGTAAGCAATATTTTGGCGTCTTTAGAAAGGTACCAACAATGACGACCAACTAGCACTTAATCTCTCGGGGCTGCGTGAGCTTTTGCACTTGGTAGCGTGGAGAGGCCTGAGAAAAAAGAGCTCAAAAACAGGAAGTCGACGTGTTTTGTGTTTATTGCTTGGTTGGCAGGATGCTCTTTTAGTCACCATCAGCCCAACTTTCAAACTTCACGTAGTTTTTGAGACATCGTAAACACTTTCAAGAGAAAAAAATTAACTGGTGGGACTGCAAAAAGCTTACGTATCAAGGTCACGCCATGCGTGTTTGTCGCACGCAAGTCACACCATCGCCTATATTGTCGACAAGAAAACCCACTCATCAGCTGATGTACATCGTGGCGTGAGTAGGCCATTAACAGAGGCCACGTGCGCTAATTACACAGCGAGTGACCACAGCTGCGCCCTGCTGTCTTCATGGATGTTCCATTGACATACATGGCTGCCTATTATCGATAATTTGTATTGACTCACCCATGAAGTAGACTTCGATGCATTGTTAGATCGGATTAGATTAACGACTGCGTATTTGCGGGGCAGTTGCTTTTTATTCAGTGAATGATCCGAACACAGCCATATCCCCACACGTGTCGCCGTAAGACAGCTCGATAAAACCACGAAACAATTCTGATACGGGTGCCTCTACCAGAAACATCTTCATTAGCAGCCTATTTATCACAACTAGCCGCTCTATCAGTCAAGTGTGAAATATCGAATGCTTATACGTACTATGCGGGCAACACCGCAAGAATACCTCTTTCAAACTTTTGTGTGATAAATCTCCTTACCCTCTTTCTTTACAATGATAGTTTTCATTTGAGAGGATACAACTTCCCGCTACACAACTTCAACAGCCCTCGTTATGTGCTTTAATAATTTATCAGTGTTGAAAAAAAACTAGGTTGAGTTGTATTTCTGTTTCCTCATTTGCTGCGTTGCTTCCAGGTTGCAAAGTTCATACGCATTCTTCCAACTCCAGAAAAAAAAAAGCATCTGTTAACAAAAAAAAAAAAGCACAGGGAAGTCTACCGTCAACCAGAGTCCAGGTGAGCTGTCTGCCTTCCTCTGCCCTTCGTAGTTGCCTTACGCGAAAGTGTTTTCGTTTGAATGTAATTCCGACTCTAAAGAAAGAGCTTTTATGTCAACTGGAACGCAGCTAGGTAACTTTTTTACGAAAAAAAAATATCCAGGATCTATTAATTGGCGCAGAACCCAAATGTTGTGGTCTGCAACAACTGTTCGTTGATATAAATGGTGCCGGGTTCTGTTTTCCAACTGAACAGTTTTTACCTACCGCCATTGATGTTCTGTTTCTTTTTTTTTTACGCAGAAATAGCTGTTTTCACGTTCGCCTATATTTTGTATTCCAGCTTTGCCCGATAATAATATGCTTCATTTTTTCTCTGGTAAGCTCCTTGTTGAATTCCGTGAACAACACGCATCAGTAACCTGATCTCAAGCGAAATAAGCAGGTAAAGCACACCTATTTGTGTAGCTAAATAAATTAGGAAAGAAATTAAAAGCGTTGAAGTAATGCCAAACACAATGGTAATGCATGAAGGTCTCTCTGCCAAGAAGACATTCTGATAATTTTGTCCTGGCATTCACACATTCTGATTTCCGTTCGCCCACCTTTTATTAAAGAGCGTGGTTTCAAATACACAAAAACTTTGTTTATTCCATTCCCAAAATTTGCGGACATCTGCCCTTGGCGCCATTTCTCGGCAGCAGCAATGGCTTGCTGTCGTAACTGAATTGAAAAGAGGCTAAAAGCAATATCTTTCGAAATAAGGTAGTTATCGAAAACCATTCAAGAGTCTATACAGCAGAGACCAACTGGAACACTTTGGCGAAATTTTAGTACCGTCCTATATAGCGTGTGACTTCCCGAGACAACTGAACACGGCTACCCATTATCGATAATTTGCATTGACTCACCCGTGAAATAGACTTCGGTGAATTATTCGATCGGATTATATTGATGACTGTGTACTTGCGGGAGCATCTGCTTCATATTTAGAGAAACGTCTTGACTTCCCAAGACTTGAACGCCAAAAAGACATGTGGCCCCGTAGTAAAATATTAAACACTCTGAGTAGCGACGTAGTTTTCAGTGACAGGCTGTCATTCTTCCCTAATATTTAACGAACTATCTTCTGTATAGAACCGGAAGTCGTTCTTGATATTTATCTTTTTTCGCTAGAGTTTTTTGCGGCTATTTCCCATTCAGTTACGACAGGGCAACACTGTGCCCGGCGAGAAATGGCACTACGTGCAAGTGTCCCCAAATACTGGCCACGGCCATTTTTCGTTCGGTTTCTCGAATGGTCTCCATCTCTGGTTTATATAAACATCAACAAACGCACTTTACCAGCTACTTTTTTTGCTCGTGGCAATGTAAGTACCCTGACTAAAGAATAACAGAAAGTCATTGCCTTGTGTGCCCTCAGGTAAATATTTCCACTGAAGCATATACATAGGATATTCGAGGGAATTCGGAGCACCCCTGTTATGTTTTGCCGCTCATAAGTTGATCGTGCGGATGGGACAGCACCAGAAGCTACGTTATTCAAAGCTCCTTTCACAAATCTCTCTCGGCAAGGTCGCAAATTGCTTCCTTTGAGCATGGGACCACAGCGCGGGAAGCTACGTTATACAAAGCTTCTTTCCCGACTCTCTCTCGGTATGCTCGTGTAACTATACACCACTTATCCCCTGGAATGCAAACTACGTCCGTCTCCTCCGCTGCTGGGGACAAACACACAATGTGAAACGAACCCGCTCTGCCAACCGGCTTAGAATGTTTGTGGTTTAGAGACAAGTCGCCGCCGCCGGGGGCAAACGCACAATGGGATTAAGCGACCCCGTCTTGCTTCCGCGGCCGGGCACGAGCTCAGTGGGAGTAGGCGACACGCTCTGCCCTGGCGATCGGCTCAAAGTCGCAGCGATGCACGACCCGAGCACAAGGTAAGCGGAGAAAGTCAAAGGCCGCTTGCTACCGGCGGGGGCAATTACGTTCCGCGCGCAATCATTCAATTTCCGGCTTTGGAGGTTCGTCTCTGCTCGCTGGGTGTGGGAAAGGGCATGATTGTACCGGATCTACAATGCCGATATCGCCCGAGCGTTAGAATTCCTGAGCGCGTGGGAGGTGGAGAGAGAGAGACATGATGGGAAAGAGTACCAAAACGCCTGTTTAAACTGTAGAAGCGCTGCCATCGAGAGTAAGGTCAGCCCAGTAGGGAGTGACTTAATCTTAGTGGAAACAGATTGGATGAGAGAATGTTGAGGCGGACCAGCAGTGGCCCCCTCCCCTTTTTCTTTGTTACCGCAAGATGCTTAAGACTGGAGGGAATCCGTTTCTCTTCAGTCGAGGCTGCAATCACTCAACTGATAGATCAGTACGACTCCGTACGATGCAACTTTTGTCTGGGCCGTAACCACTTGGTGGTCGAACAGTGAGACTAAGTACGTTGTATGTAGTAACAGTGTTCTAGGCTCTAACTTAAGAAAAGTTAAGTAGAAGAGTAAGACGCTGTTGATGTCTGTGTTATCATGAGTGTGCTTCGGCAAGATGTACATATGACTGTAAATATTTCGCTGTAATATACCTTCAAGTTTTCATTACCTCCAACCTGCCTCCTGCTTCATCGACGCCGATCATCTCCTTGACCGGACTTCAATCCATATCAAGGAGATCAACGAACAAGAAGGAAAACTTAACTACCCCTGAGCTGGCAAACAAAGCATGTTTTCCTTCGAAACAACTAGACAATGAATTTGGTTAGATGCCCCCTATCACCATTCCTTTTTCAAAGCTTGTTTGTTCTCAAACCCGAAGAAACTGAATAAGTGGCCGGACAGAATCGCTTTATTATGTTACCCGCCTACGTAAGCAACGCTGAACTTGCTATTGTAAATGAAATTGAAAGGTATGTCAGGAAAATACACAGAAGAGAAGTAACAATGACATCAAGCTCTGTAGAAACCAATACGCAAAAGTAATGCGGTATCAATATGCCCCCGGGTCGATGGGATTCTTTTGATGGTCTTGGTGTAGTTCAGTCCTAAAAGTGAGCGCCCTTGGCGCTTCGGCTACAGTATTCCACGTGGTCTAAGTAAACACCTTATTTGCTAGACGGGTTTTTCTTATCGCTTCGATGCTGCATGATGCGGTGTTTCCTCACACTATCCAAATAAACATGTAGTGTTACACAGTTGCACTAGACTGGGGTGTCAGCCATCGTCTTTATTGTGAGCACCTTGTTCCTGTTCGTCTTCCCTCCAACCCGTCCTGACGTCCACGTACACTCCCCCTCTTTGAAGACTCATCCCTCCTGGGGTTATACATGAAGGCGTTTCCAATGGTCGCAAACTCCAGCACCGCGTCATCGTTGGTGTAACCAACACTTTTGAAAACGCCATGTTACACTGCACTCTACAACTCGCGATAAGGTTTCATGTACACCTGCTCCGTGCCGAGAAAGTCTTTTCTGACGAGCACCAGATCATTCAGTTGTATCTGAGGTATCCACGTGTTGTGGCGGCGGTCTAAGTTTCTTTTGATATTTTGCCGGTGTCGTTGGTAGGCTTCCAAAATTCTTCGTTTTTCGCTCAATTGTAGGTGGTGAGCAATGCAAAGTTCTTGATGGGCAGGAAGCACGCGTGCCTTTCCAAATGCTGCAAAATATGGGCTACAGCCGATGCTCGAAGTGTGCGACCGATTGTGATGAGCAACAGCTGCCTCCAAGCAGCACTTCCATCGCCCCAAAAACTTGCGTACATCGAAATGAACTGCTTCAAATGTCAAATGATTCTTTCAGCCATGCCGTTTTCTGAAGGATGGTGGGGAGCGCAGCGTCGCAACTCCTCGTTCCTTCACGCAATCTTGCAAACGCTGACTTAGAAACGATGGTCAGTTATATTATATAACTACTTTCGTATTCTTGAAGATCTCACGTCTCAAAAGAGCAATCACACTATTTACGTCTTCCCTTCCCGCCCGTGCAGCCACTATTCTTTTGTATACTGGTCTATTGCTACTAGGAAATACTGCGTTTTTTTTTACTCTTGCAGCCATCTTCTTCAGCTCTGCGAAATCTAGACGAATGACTTCAAACGGTACGTCAGAATGTCGAGGCAAAACCATTTCGTCCGTCCTCAGCAGGTACTTGGCTTTGTGAACTTGACATCAATGACAAGACTGAGCATGCCATTGAATGTCCTCTGTCATATGTTTCCACTGGAAACGCTGACTAATCTTGTGATATGTCCTCCGAAAGCCGTCGTGTCCACCTAAGTATGGGAAGTCATGGTAGTGTATCGAAGTTCGAGGCATAATGGTTTTTGGGACTGTGAACTTTCTGTTGAGGAACTTGAACTCTTCAGTTCCCTCCCACAACAAAGGTGCCTTGGCACTTTCCTGATCAAGAATACCGCAAGCCCTGAAAGCGCATCTGCATTCTAAATGTGTGCCCCAGGTCTCTGGTGGACCACGAAAGTAAACTGCTGGAGTTCACTCACCCACCTAGCAATTTTTCCTCGAGGTTTGGCGAGGTGAAGGATATACGTTAAGGCTTGGTGATCAGTAAAGAGCGTGAAGTTCCTGCCATTCAGGTAAGGTTTAAAATAGCGTACGGCTATTAGGACTGCGAAGGCTTCCTTCTCTGTAGTCATGTAGTTCAGTTTCGTTTTCGTAAAAGTGTACGAATAGTACCCGACGACCCTCTGTTGGCGGCTCTGTGGAGAGTCGGTATCTGGTAAAGCACTGCACCTGTGCCATAATAAGAAGCATCGGTGTTCAGTTCAAAGGGCAACTTAAAGTCTGGAAAAGTCAGGACCGGATCCGACGAAATAACGGTCACAAGGCTGTGATAAACGAATTCACACTTTTTTGTCCACTGAAATGGCACATTCTTTTAAGCAATTTTTGTGACGCATTTATTTTTCGTCGAGTAATCTCCAATGAATGACTGGAAATGCCGTGCGAGACTTAGAAACACCCGAAGAGAGTGCA
Organism: Rhipicephalus microplus; assembly: GCF_043290135.1. NCBI lineage: Eukaryota > Metazoa > Arthropoda > Arachnida > Ixodida > Ixodidae > Rhipicephalus > Rhipicephalus microplus. The sequence goes on from NC_134701.1 coordinate 185,862,216, forward strand.
AGTCCTATGGTTTCTGCATTTTTGCGATTCGTTCGACTGATGTCTGTTTTGTTGCCTTGGTTTGGGTGGCATGGCCCAGTCAGGCAATGTTTTCCTTTTGCAGTGTCTCCTTGGACAATTTTGTAATTGTTCTTTATAAACTAATAAATCAATAAAGAAAGAAATACGCTTCCAAGAAACACAACTTTCCTTTAGAAAAGCTCACTCTTTTTGTATTTATTTTTGAGCTCGGCGTCACAAAGTGTTTGAAATACACTAGCCAGAATGTTTGAGTGCTCTTCCTCGTAACGGGAGTAAACTATCATATTGTGTTTGTAGACGGTACAAAACGTCCTGAGACACGGTCGCAATACGTCGTTAATTATTTTCTGGAACCAAGCGGGTGAGTTCTTCCATCCAAATGGGAGACGGTTTTACTCATAGATGTCAAAGGGCGTGATGAGGGCAGAATATTTCTTGCATTGTCAACTTGCCAAAATCTTTTACATAAGTTAATGTGCGAGAAAACTCTGCAGCCACCCGTGTCATCTATGATAGAGTTCATACCTGGCATAGAGAGTGAAAAAAACTGAGTCTGCTTATGAATTTTGTTTGTTGTCCGTGGTGATGGGAGATGCGGACGTAGACGTGCATGTATGGATGATCTGCGCATCCAACATCTTTTGAATCTTGTTCTGAAGCCACATTCTCTTCTTTCGTGACATAGGGCTTCTTTTTCACCACCGTCGTACCATTTAGTTTGAATGGTACCTCAAACTCTGTAGTTGCCGTAGGATATCCTTTCAAGCACAGCAATGCCTGGTAAAGCGTCCTATCATCTTCACCTGACGATGACCTCTGTGGAGCCCTTAAAGGCGAAATTGTAACGTTGATACTGCGGCGCTTTTCTTCTGTGGTAATTTCTCCTTTCCAGTTGATATTAGTGCAAAGGGCACTGATGAATGGACGTGAAACGAGTAATTCATATGGCACTTCATCATCTCACCTTGCATTGTATTCGTGTACTTCTACTGGCCTTCCCTGTTTTACTTTCGCCCTCTCAACAATATTTTCTTTTATAACAATGACGATTGCTCCACTGTCAACTAGCGCACTTCGTTCCTTTCTATCAACAAAAACAGTTGTATGAGACAAGTAAACAGCTTCTCTTGATGTCGTCGGGTGGAAGCTGAGATCCTCTTTATTTAGTTTTTTGTTACGTCATGTAGCGCTTCGCCATGGTCTGAGCCTCCCTGGTTGGTCAAAAAGTACACGGGTGTTGCAGTAGGTCTCCAGTATGCAAGCGGGCGTCGTTCCTTAGCTCGTGTGACCCCTGTATTACTTGCAGCAGGTGTCATGGATTGACGCTGGGTTCCTATGTCCTGGATGTGGAGGTTTCGCATTCCCTGCAGACATTCTTTGACCGTCTTTGGTCCTCACATTTGTATTTGCTTCTGGAGGTCCGGACTTAAACCGTGGATGATAAGCGTAACCACGGACGTCTCGGGCAAAGATGAGTCTGCCAGCTGTAGCAACCGCCTTTTTTCTTAAAATTGAGTGCAGATTCAGACCTGTATTTGAACGTGATTGATTTCTCTCACAGCAACACTTTGTTTTTGCTGAAGCATCTCAGAAAGCTAGCTTTCCACTCTATCCATGGTTTGTTGCTGTGAGCGTTGACACGCCATTCGTACCAACTCTTGGCTATGCCCGATAGGAATAATCGCATGTTTTTCGCTTTATCTTCGCCACTGTGCCAGTAGTTTTCATTGCATGCATACTCCTAAAACGTTAGCCACGACTCGGGACTTCTAGATTCTCCGTCAAACATGGCTGGCTTCACGTGTTCGTGACTCGATCTGCTTAATCTTTCCGTCGCGTTTACAAACAAGCACAATAAATCATTTTGCCGCCTCTTCTGCTGTTGGTTCAGTCCAAAAAACTTGTTAATCAGCTCGACAGAACTGTCAGACGAAGCAGCGGTAGCAGGCTTCACGCCGTTTCTTATTAGAGTCAGCACTAAATTCTCATAGTGTTGAAATTTTATACTGATTCTCACCGTTCTTTCAGCAAGTAATTGGTCTGTAGTGAGCTTCATTTCTGTGCTTATGCAGGAAACAAATGTGTCAGGGCTCAATGCTTGTGGAAGAGCTAGTTCCTCTTTATCTTGAGCCATTGCAGTCAAGATCCGGATGCAACCACGTTGATTTGCTCCAAAAGTGAGTCCACGCACATCTTGAAATAAATGTCTACACAGAAAGTATACGCGGCTGAACCAATTTGTAATGTTTAACAGTTGCACTAGGCTGGGGTGTCAGCCATCTTCTTTATTTCTAGCACCTTCTTCCTCTCCGTCCTCCCTGTGACACTGCCTAACGTCCACGTTCAAAACACAGCATTAATGAAAGTTGTGAGCAAGTGGAAAGCAGAAACGGAACAACCACACACATCAAGAACACACAGAAAGCGGAAGGTGCTCAAGTGCTCTGGTAACTTCGCGTCGACGGGACAGTGCTGATGAATAACAGGCCTTGTTGCTGCCCTTGTCGTGACGAGTTCAATGTGAACGTGGGAATTACATTTAGAGAGGGGCAACCTGCGCGCACTTCCAGTCTCCTACATCTATACGAGCGCACTAAAATGACCATGGTTGTCAAGATTTTTCTGCGGTTCACAGCAGCATGTGTCGTAGTGCTGCATTGTGGTTTCAGTACACAAAACCACACAATGTGCTTCCGCATATTTGCTAAGCCCTTCGCTTTTGAAAGTAAAACACGTGTGGAGGAAGTATGTGTAAGCATCGTCCTTTTCTTCATCGCTTCAGTGAAGTTTTGAACACACGCTACATTGTGTAGTCGTCAATACAGCTCCAAATGAGCGTGAACCCGTGAGTTGTTAAATATTGTTCTGCGTAGGTTCGGGGAGCTAACTAGATCACGTTGGCAAATGTGCTCCCCTTAACACTATTACTTGAATGGTACTAGGTGGCACATGCGAAACGTTGCAAGTGGCATTGGTGTAAAAACTTTGCCCGTCCTGCGCGCCATCTGAGCGAAAGCTGTGGTTAACTTGCATCGCACTCTCTGGGCTGTTGTAAATATACGCAGCACCCTTAATTGCATTGCCGATGTTGCAATGGGATTCTTAAGAATGATTCAGTTAGAAAGAGTGCGTTGCGTCTACGACGACAATGCTCCTAATAAAAATACCGAGGCTTTGTTCTGCTTCCTTCACTTTACCAAAACAACACACGAACATAATGCACACAACAATGACTAAAGGGACAAAACAAACCATAACCCATGTAAAGAGCTATAAACAGACACATAAACAAGTCTAAAATAAACGAAACGGTCTCACGAGTCAGTACGAATAGCGAGTTTTAGTTTAGTGTAGGCAAGGCTGTACGGGCGCAACGCGCTGCGCGCTGTGTACGCTACGTTTAAGGCTGCGTCCTACAGCATTAGTTTCCATGCGCAACATCTGAAACGTGTTCTCTGAGCGTCAAAAGGCCTGCCTTTGAGTGTTGCTTCACGCCATCTCATGGAGAGGCAAGAAGTTTTAATAATTCATATTCGTCGACGCAACACACAGGTCAGGGCATGAGTGAAGGCGATGTTTTTCGAGAACCTTGTTTTTTATCCAGCGGCCGTATTAGTGGTTTGGGGTGTTGAGGCTTGGTGATTTAACAGCATGATGGACAGAGACGGCACAAACGATCGCTTACGGCCAATTTAACATTTATTGTTTGCTACAGACGTTTCCCAAGATCACGAGACACAAACAAGAACCAAATTGGGGTTGCTCAACGCTAAATACAAAAATGACCCCACTGGCGGTGGCATCTTCACGTGTCATTCTTCACGTCACGATAGCTGTTTTACCTATGATAATGGCACCGTGTGCGAGAAAAATCACCTGAGCTTTGTAGAAGACATACGTGCATCCACATGCACGCTAAATGCGTGACCAGAACTGAGCTTTACTTTCTAACAGTTGGAATGCTTTTGCAGTTGATCATTCAGACATTTTTTGGTTAAACACATGCAGCAATGACCACAGTTCAAGGGGATTACACACACGACGCCGCGTACACAACCTACAAATCCGTCACGGTCCTTTCCGTCATCATCGCATTCCTGCTTCTTCGTAAATGACGTCGTACAATCGGCCAACGTTGCACTACAGCTTAGCGGAGGTCCCAATCCACTGCACCTGTTCACTTGTTGGCTTCAGGTTACGTATTTAAGTTTTAAATGCATCTGTATTCACACGGACTTTGTTCGCTGCCACGACTACCGTAGTGTTTTCGGTCGCAGCCATCTTATCCGTTTTAGTCTCGGCTGTTTGAGATCTCGCAAGAACCACGGCTAAGGTACCCAACAGCTGTAGCGTGCGAAACGCAAGAGCCGAGATCTAGTGTACGCATCCCTTGCGTGCGCAAACGCACGCATCTCTCTTGCGTACAGCGCATGCGCAGCCGTGCTCCCTCTCTGGTGATGCGTGCGCTAGGCCTTTGCGCGCGCTAAACTAAAACTCTCTAATATTGAGGTGTCGGGGATGTCTACGACGAGCAGATACGCGCGTGGGGATGCCGTTGTCGGAACAGTTCGGAGAAAAGTCGGGCGGCGCTCAGGTTTATGCGCCGACGAAATATGTAGGGGCAGAAAACCGTGGTCGACAAAGTCACGCAGTCTTCTCCCCTGACGCGTGGACCGAGGATCGCAGCCAAACCACTCGTGCCTACGGCCGACAGTGGTACTCGTGGCTGCGGTAGCTTTCCACTGGTTCCCTCAACCGTCGACACTTAGTCAAATAAAGCAGGGCGCTTCGACTCCGGTCCTCTGCCAGGCACTCTGGACAAACCACAACCGTGATGCTGGAGAACCGCTTCCACCGCGTCCGCCCTCACAAACGCCACTTTACGCACACCGGGGCACCCCACTCCGTGCACGGTCTTCGGTCCCTCGTGTCCTCGTCTCGCGTCCCACCGTCGTCTTCCTCTTAAAGCACGTTTTGTCACTGCGCTTCTGTCTGGCGACTTCGTGCAACATCTTTACGTCAGCTTCGTCACAACACCATGCACAAAACTCGTGCACGTCTCCCATCACCGACATGAGCTTGCTACTCCCGTGCAACATCGGAAGCGTGTTTGTCGTGGCCCGTGCAACAGTCCGAAAAGAAGGCTATGCTTCTCTGTGTCGAAAAGGCCTGTGCGCAGATCTTTACCATTCTACATGATTCGGATGGTGAGAGATGGGAATTTCATATTTTAGGACAAAAACAAATATTGCTGAATCGAGTGTCTGTTTTTAGAACGAAAAGATGACGCTTGAAATAACGCAGAGCTTAGGTAGTTAGTACGCATTCATGCTTGGCGGACGAACCGCACACCAAGGAAGAGTGGTGAAGTGTCATCACTCCTCTCTATTTCGTCTGCGTATGTCCGCGCAGACTTCTAACACGACGACAACATCTGACTGTGTTAATATAGGAAAATTATCTGAAACAATAATGACGACGTACTGAAATGTTGCATATGGCCGTCGTGGTGCCTCTGTTGGTAGAGCATCGGTCGCGTTATTCGGAGGTCACATGTCCATACCCTTCCCACTGCAAGTTATCTTTCCATACCTTTTTTCTTTCTCTCCATTTTTTTTTGGCAGTGCTGTCTGCAATTTCTCGTTATTATTGTGTCGAGCGAAGAAAAACAAGCCCTTGAATTTCCATAATTTTCTTAATTCACATTGTGGGTCTCGTTCTGGTAGGGATCATGCTTCCAGAGATTATTCGAAGGATTATTGTTCAGCTGCCAGTCCGTAATGAGGTCACGTGCTACTTTACGCCAACAAGCACTATAAGTGTTCTACGCTCGCCGTCATGAATGCTGACGGCGTTGACCAGCGCTCCTACGTTTCAATCCACATATATACCCGGCGAAGTGGACTGGGAGTTGGCCGGCGTGGTATCCCGGTTGGTAGAGCACCGGACACGTTATTGGAAAATTAGAGGCTCGGAATCAGCCAACAGCAAGTTATAGTTTCGTGCACTTTTTTTCTTCACATTTTCATTGTATTTACAACTAATAACATCCCGTATGCCAATCGAATCTCGGCCGTGGTGGCCGCATTTTAGATGGAGGCAGAAATGCTTGAGGTCCTTGTGCTTAGATTTAGGTGTATGGTATAGAACCCCAGGTGGTCGAAATTTTCAAAGCCCTCAACTACGGCGTCTCTAATAATAATATAGTGGTTTTGGGACGTACATCCAAATATTATCCTGTATACTTTCCTTGCTAATGCTGTGTGCTATATCACATTATTACTGTGCATAATGGAAGTAGTTTTCATACAATAGTTTCGGGACCCTGAAAAGCGTGAGCGAAGTGTGGTCATGTATGCAGTGAAGTGCAGTCCGTCGACAAACACGACTGCTTTTGAGATTTGCGGCTCTTTTCTCGGGAGCACTCTGTGTTTTAGTACATTCCATGACTCTTCGGACATATTAGTGGCGCGGCTCCATCGTCGGTGTGGTTTAGCTGCTGCGCATGCGCAGCTTGGCCGAGTTGTGTCGAAATCTGGACGCAAGACAAAACATTCAACCTTGCTTCTTTGTCTTTATCTTTTGTCTTTCTTCCTCTCTTTTGTTGATGTTTTGTCTCTCGTCTTCGTTTTTACTTCTCTCTATCTTACTCTTTTTGTGCTATATTATACACTTCTGCTTTCGCACCTACTCATCATCGCACACCTCCTCCTCAGGCACACTTCCGTCTTCCATATTTTTGTACACTATACAATACAAGGCTATATGAGGCTCTGCTCGTACGCCTCAATACCCAAGTAACACTATCCTGTACATGGCTATGCCATGCCCTGCAAGTGCGCCTGCATACACGAGTAGTTATAACGCTCCTCCACGGATAAAGGGCAGATGGGTTGGGATGACGCCGCGAAAGATGAAATATTGCTTACAAGGACAAAACGAATTGAGAAATACCTACCTATTTAGAAGAATGCCATGTTTGGCTTGTTGGTTTCTGTTTCAAGCGTAGTTAGTGCGTAACAAATTAAACATAAAAGAACTACTGCATTTCATCATTTATTTCATACAACTTTCTGAGCCAATGCTGCAGTTTCAAGACCATTTACCCAGGGTATGTCGACCGTCTGCAGCGTCAGTACTTTATTGTTTTTCATCGCAGAAGCAAGAAACGCTTGCTAGAACATTTTATTCTTTCGAAGCTCATTCGCCTACGTGCGGTCGGCACGTTTTTGTTCATTTGGTTCAATACTTCGTTATTGAAAAATGCACAACCCGAATAGATAATATTTCTTTTCACCAATGCTATGTTCTCTAGCTGTCACAACACAATGCCGCTGAAATGCGTGGTTGGCGGGCAGAAATAGCACCGCAGTATTGATGTCCTGAAAGGGAATAAAGCTGCTCAGAACAAGACAGAAATTGTAAAGCAGAAAGCGAAAAGCAATTTTATTGTAGTTCGATCATCGGGAACTGCGGAGGTACTGATTAACTGTTTCTATTTTTCTTTCTAGCGGCAGTAACCTCGATCCATTTTTCACCCCCAGACTCAATGATAAACGAAGCCTCGCCATGGCAGGAACAAAAGAAGAAACAAAAGTGGCAGTAGGCGTGCCGAGCCACAGAGAAAAAACTGGTGTGCAGCTCATATTTTGTCTTCAAAACAAAAGCGTGCAATTTAGCTCGAAAACTTTTAAAAGGGGTGCTATAAAGCCAGAAAAGGGTTCGCTAAACAGTCATGCCATCTATTGCTCGCGCGGGGGGTAATAGAAACAAAGTACCACTGGCCAGATAGCTGTGACGGCGCGCAATAAATGGCAAGCATAGAATATGTCCTGCAAGACATGTATGAGAATGCGATGAAGTCACTACTTTATTTAAAAAATTGCTTTTTCGGTATTGAATGGTCTTTAGTGCTTCTAAATACATTTTATCAGAATCTCAAACAAACAATAGCATGTTTCTTGTAATTGTACTAAATTAAAATTTGTAAAAGGTTCGTGCCACTGCACAAAATGTTCGTTATTTGTATGTTTGCTCACGCAGTCCAATAAAGCATTAACACCTTTATAAAACTTAACTTTGAAAGCGAATTTCCCTAAAAAGAGTAATATAGCTTTTTACGTAAAACAAATCAAACAAACAAGTGGAGCCAGGTGATACCATACTACATTTAGGCTCTAACATCATTTTTATAAAACCTCATTTAGTGGTTCTGTTGCACTTTGGCGTGTCTTGCGCTTTGGTTTTCTTGTATTTTTTCCAGTGAACTTCCTTTACATTGAGACGTCGTATTTGTATGATGAGTTTTATTACGCAAGCACTAAGGTGGAAATGTTTATTGAGCTATAACGTACTCGTTTCCCCCAAATAATTGATGTTTATCTTCCACATGCTCTGAATGACTGCTCTTGCCGCGTCAATGATGGCATGCACACGTTGTAAAGGTATGTTCTTCCATAATCTGAACACCTTGAAGGATTCATGCTTTTATTAGTCAACGTGCGTTACATTACAACAACGAGCGACAAATGTGTGCAACAAAGGCAGAAGCGTCAGGGACTCGCTGTCACTATTCTTGTGTGGTCAATCAGCTGAGCAGGATATTTTGCTCCTCTTTGTTTACACTTATACGTTCGAAAGTTGATAGTTGATAATTATACGTTCGAAACTTCAATTATCATTTCAACTTCATTATCTGCCATATTTAAATATTTTTCCGTGGAACACGTGAACTGATGCATATTCGTTCTCCCGCAAGACAGACTGTACGGGCCTATAATAAGGCGGCTTTTTTTATATAAGTGACGTGATATTCCAAGAAACTGCTAAATTGGCTCCAAGCAAAGGCCATTTGCATTGTTCCAATCTTAGTATAGACAAAATCTGGTTCATTTGTGTGATTCTTAGAGAGGTGGTGCAAACGAAATGTCTATGTTGGTTTTTTTTCTTTTCCTTCAAGACCTCATGACGCTCAAGCAACTAGGTGGTACAAAGTGGCGCCTAAAAGCGCATACGCAAGGAGGAGAGAAATGTTGGACACTTAGTAAGTAATTGTGATAAGCATATTCAGAGAAGAAAACGAAGCACCCAATCGACGTGGCGTATTGTATTTACTACGCGGATTGTCGCATAATACAAACTGAAAAGGAAACGTTAACCAGTCAGAGCTGTTCAATCTCGAATTGCCAGAAGATCAAAATCAGTGTGAGAAATACATTATCAGATCTTCTAAATCTAGACATTCCGAGACATTCAGCTTCTGCGCAAAGCGGAATATATGAACAAGAAAAAGAAAGAAAAAGAAGAGTGTACATTATATAGTACAGGCTTTATTTGACAAACCTTGTTATCATAGCAAAATATAGGTGGAAATTGCTTAGACCAAAGATGAAATTAGATACAGGCTCCACCAGTCATGAAACAGTGGTACAATTTGGAGCTGTAATCTTCAATATACTAATCAGGAACAAACAACTGTTCGAGTAATGAAACTCCTACGCAGCTCACTGTCAACTTTCCAGTCTGGGGCAACCTGTGAAATAAAACAAAAGCGACAAACATGATACAGAGAAGTATGTGCATTAGAAATAAGACATCGGCACACGGGTGGGATACAGAAGAAATGCACAAAATTTCAGACAGTGGGGACTTGAGTGATAAAATGCCTCATGTATATTTTCAAAGCACGTATTGCACAATATTTCAACCTAGAATTTACGAGTATGAATGTGAAAAGGTGGAGCTGGCGGTGTTTAAAAATGTCCTTATGCATTTTGCAATTCATAAGCGAGAAACGTATCAAGTGCTCTATATTTTCCCGTCAATAGTTCATTCTTTACAAATAAGGGCTCTTCACAGTGCCAACAAATATCGTTGTCTGAACCTTAGAAACTTTTGCAAACATAAGTTTTTGCAAACATAAGTGTTCGCTACAAAAAAAAAAACATTATGAAAAGGAAACATCGGGGACGTTAACCTAGTAATAATACCTTGTTGGCTAGCCCTTACAGAGTTCTTTGAAATGGGGCTTTTTGTCAAATAGGGCTTTTTATGAGTCCTATTTCAACACAAGCCTTATTTAAAAGTATATTACCCTGTATTCTGTTCCTTGAGAAAATGTTGCAAAATCTGGCGCATACCACGGTTCATATTTTGGGAAGCACCGCAATTGACCAAGATCATTCTGTTATAATGACCTTGACTATTAGCAGGACGTTAATGGTCTAATTTGTTCGAGAAAATTTGCAGCACCACCTATAAAGCTGCATTGACAAATGCGGACGCTGCGCAGCACAAAAAAAAAATGTTTTCACCACCAACGCTATGTTTGCTGCTATCAGTGTAAAGTGCGTGTTGTTGTAGTTTAAGCTTTCAGTTTTTCCGTGCACTTGCCCACCCAAACAAAGTTCAGTCGTGAAGAAGGTCTTCATCGACGTCATGGCCCCCTAAAAATACGCAGAGCTTTAGGCTTAAATTGCTGGTAACGAGAAAGATTCCATAGCGGATTGTGGTTTATTTAGTGTGTGGGGAATAGTCATGTTTCGTTGAGCCATACCTGCTCTTTGCGTATTTCTGAGCACAAGCCGTATCATCAGAAAATATAGTGATGCCTATTTCCAGTTTTAAGTGTTCACATATATTTACAAATAACAAAATATTGATATTCAGATCCAGAGAAAATGCTACGGAATTTCATCGCGCCAGAATTGGTAGTTTCCACCAGAATTTCCAAAAACAAAACATCATTCATACTTTCCAGCTCAGGATCTCTTTTTATGGCATAGGGTATCGCGATAGTATCAAATGACCATCTGCGTGCCATCGATCTTAACTGGAGCATCGTAGAAGTGTTATCATAGTGAGACTAGCAAAAAAGTCTTTTTAAAGCCGAAACTCTGCGAATGTATTTTGGTAATGTTGTAAGTGAAAAAGAAAGTAATCGCTTTTGCTTGCTAAAAAAAAGTTGGTTTCCACACTTCTAGCAGCGCACAACGTTGATTCCCACGCATCAGGGATAGTTGCGGCGCATTTCCACATCAAGTTAAACATTTGAAGTAGGAAACAGATCATTACAAATCGAATAATATTCGTAGCATCAGAGTTAAATTATTCGTAAGCATGAAGTCGGCGTAATGTGAATCATGCTGAATCATTTTTACTACACGTTTCAAGCTCGCTCAATAAATGAAGAGAAAAGAAAAGGGCAATGGCAGGAGAGTCGGAGATGGTGGTGGTGGTGGTGGTCAAACATTTACTAACCATTTGAGATGTGAATGGGTTGAGGCCTCATTGGCCTATTCCCCTCGCAGCAGTAGATGAAACCCCTATTTTGGATTTCTATTGTCAAGTCAAGCCGCCCAAGTCCGTTGAAGCTGGGTCTTTTTGCCCCTTCAAGTCCTGACAGCCGAGCAGGGCGGCCTGCCAGTCCTCTATCGTGAGGTTGTGTGGTGTGGGAATATAATAATTTGACTGTCACGTCCACACTATATGAAAGGTGTCAGCCACCTCTTTACAAAACTGGCACTTGCGGAACTAGCTGAGGGAAGAGTTGTACTTGTGGCAACCGAACATGAATGCTCTTTTTAAAGCAAAAGCTGTCTTCAGATCAGACCAAACGGCTCTTTTAGGCACCGTAGTTGTCCGCCGTCACTGTCAGTGTCCCTAACCACTATGACGTCAAAGAATAAAAAGAGAAATCAGGAAAAAATGGACAGAATGAAACAGGGTTTCAAGCAGGGCCCGCTTTGTGGCAGCCAAGTATTCTACCACACAGCCTGCACTGCGCTTTCCTTTTGTGGTTTGTGACTGTGCCGTGACCGAGCTTGCGGCTCCGTTGCGCTCTCCACACAGGCCAGTGGTTGTTTACAGTGTAATCGTAGTGGTGCGCACACCTCCCTTTCAGGGGGATGGGGGAAGGTGAAGGTCTGTCGCAGTGCCTACCTTCCATTCCTATTAGGTCAATATATGGTGAATACTTAGTGTCCCCCCTCTAACGTGACAAGAAACGGACGGGGAGGGGGGAGTCACTCGTCACCCTTTCCCGATAGGCTTACCTATGGGGACAGCGCAAAATTTTTAACTCAGAAGCACAAACATATAAGTTTCCACCCTTCTTAAAGCAGCGCAGTTGCACGCGATTATAACAAAATCTTATGTGACCATGCAAACCAGAATTTTGCTTCACATATGTCGAACAGAATGAGAGTTACACTCTGGGTGATTGTAACTGCCTGAAAATTTCGTGTCTCAACTTTCAGAACGAAATACTCGGACGTAAAAAAATTATGGCCTACTTTCACTTCTAAAAACAAGATGCTACATGGCAATTTTTCGTCTCTAGCGACAGACTATTCCAGAGAACAACGTTTATTTGGATCAACCCGATTGGCTGGAAGAGCAATAGAGCTTTAAAAAGTTATGTGCAGAAATGCATTTATAATTTGTTTAACTTAGCTGTATCCCCGCCCGCCTGCTATCGCGGTGCGCGCTACAGAGATGTTTTGAAAGAAGTTCCATGGGATCAGCACAGACGGCAGCGCAGGACAGTGTGTTTTTCGTAACAATTTCTTGCTAATGCAACAACACGTACAGACAGCTCAAAACAAAATTTTCTTTTTCTTTTGATCTCCATGTAATCAATAGTGACATAAATTCAACAAAGCACAATAAAGGGTAAAAAAAAACTTTAGCTTCGACATGCTGTTTCAAAATGTACACTTGTTTGCCATCGTCTTTCATGAAGAAAAGCAAATTTCTTTGCTTGACACCAGCTGGGGTGTTCTTAACACTTATGTAAACGTAAGACTTGCAAGTAAATTTAAGGGATTGAATAGCAATTAAAACGGAAGTACTTTCTGAAGTAACTCACTCTGTGCTGTTGATACATCGTTTACGTAAAGACCGGATAACTGGGCGGCAGCGGCGTAGCAAGAAAAGCCCGCAGAATGCAGCGTGCCTCACTGCGGCATCCATTCCCCAGCCACCATTCACAATGTAAATGCACTGGTGGTTTCAAGTTTAGTACCCTCCTCTGAAGACACACATGCACACACGCACGCACCAAGTTAGCTATCCCGTGAAAATCATGCTGAATAAACACAATTTGGAAGCTGAAAGAATCTAGAGAAAGAAAGAATTGTTTTTTAAGCTACAACTAGAGGCCACGTGTTTCCTTATTCTGAAATCGGAAAGGCAAACAACATGCCCTAGCGTAAAGGCGGGCTGTCGGGTCGAGTCTACAAGGCAGCGTATTCACTCGTAAAGGGGTTTGCACTGCATCAGCATCTAGGGAGATGCCTCCTTGAAATTGAGTTAGATGCGAGCGTGCTGGAAGAGACGGCTGAGGCAAACCTCTAGCTTCCTTAAGGGAAAGTCGAGGCAAGCACAAAGTGTTTGTTCTCCTTGCTCCTTACCAAGAACAAATACCGTGGCATACACGCACAGTATCCTTTGTTCCTTTCTATTCTACATTTGCCATTCTCCTCTGGCTTTCACATTGGTTGATGATATTCTCTCAAGTTGAAAAATATTCTCGGCCCACAGCAGAACAGCTCCAGTGCGTTAGACTCGACAAAAGCGCTACTGACATTCTTACGGGCCGCAGGCTTGAATGAAACGTTGTAAATGTCGCAGTGCGTGTGAGTGACTGTATGCGTTATGTGACTTTTATGCGTGTATGTAACTGTATGTGTTGTGTGTTTATTACTGTATATATCATTGTCGTCACCCGGCACCTGGTGTAGCCTGTCAGGTAAAACACCAGGCAAACCTCTCCAGCTCCCCATTAAAATAATTCTCTCTCTCTCTCTCCCTCAAAGCATGGAAGGCGCGCCCTCGCAGGCCGCAATGACAAATGACAGCCATCTTCAGAACGTCCTTGCTTTTTTGCTATCCTCAGTGTACAGAAAACAAATACGGACGTTATTTTTACGACAGTACGGAACAACCTTACTCAACCAAAGATAAGAAAGTCACTGTATAAAAAAATGAGAATGCAAACAAATGTCAAAGCTTCTTCAAAATGCCTTTTTAATTTTCTTATATGGGCTACCTTTTTTTTAAGGAATAAAAAGTTCTTAAACTAAACTATTTGATCTGTTTCGTTTTTTTTTTTCATGCACCAATCTCATTTCTTTGTTTTGTCCAATAGGGAAAAAAAGGAACCGAAAATAACAACTTTTTTTTCTAATAACTGGTCCATTTGAGAGAGAAAGAAAGCGAGAGAGAGAAAGAAGAAAGGCAAGGAATTTAACAGAGTAAGTGCTCGTATATTTACGCCTTAAATAGTGAGGATGAATGGGAATAGGTAATAAATAAAAAAAATAATTGCAGTAAAAAGAATGAACAGTCAGTACGAACCCACACACTATGTGTAGAGTGAGTGAGAATTTATTAGAAGGCAGAGAGGTCGGCCTGACCTAGTTCGCTCTAGCCTGCTACTCTACACAGGGGATAAGGGAAAGGGGAAGGAAAGAGGGATGAAAGGTGATGATTGGGACAAGAAGAGGTGGTGCGTATGTACAGTAGCCACTTAGTATAGTATCCTACAGTCTAGTTTCTAGTCAAGTGCTTTTTATAAAGTCTAGAACAGCCTTTGTAGCAGTTTTTGACACTGTTTGGTCGTTCATTGCTGACAATATGTGGCTTTCACTTAATGGCTTTCGTCCAATGCTTGCCAACGTTGTAGTTAGCATTTCTCTTTGTGCCACGTATAATGCACAGTCACAAAATATGTGAGCTATCGTTCACGCACTTGGCAGCGTTCACAATTTGGGCTGTCCGCACGGCCGATTAGGTGGGTGTAGTGACAAGTGAAGGCGACGCCCAGGCGAATTCGGTGCAGTATATTAGCATGTTTTCGGCTGATTTTATCTGGAAGACGAAACGTCATACTGGGGTCTGTTTCCCGCAGGCGCTTGTTCCGGTGATTTGGTAGTGACCAGTATGTGTAAGCACTAGTACTTCGCAAGAGGTCGTAAATTCTATCGACATCAGGAAACACAATAGCGATTTTGTGGCCTTGTACACGTCAGTAAGCGTAAGTCAAGGCTTGAATGCTGGTTTCGATTGATTTGATGACTAATGTCTACACAAAGCACAATATAGTTTGAACTGGAGTTCATCAGGTATGAACGGTCAAACTTTCACCAAAAGTTCATGAACGCACTGCCGAAGCCAACGCAACAACGTTTGGATGTATTGCAATAATGCTGAATGTCAGGCCAGTTGGTATACGGTCGCATGTTTAGGCACAGCGCGAGCACGAAGAATACGAAATGGAACAGAAGGGGCCCAGAGGAGTGGTTACTCGACAATGAAAAAGGTTTGTTTGAAGAACGCATGAATGTGAAATAACTGTGCCGAAGTGCTAAAAAGGGATGGAAAGAGTTACATAACGTATCACCAAGCGGCATAGGTGTAGCAGATGATGGACGAACTCCATATGCGTATGAAACAACAATATCTAACTTACACATGAGTCAACCATTCAGCTCATGGGGAATGCGTTTATTTCTCCTAAAATTGTCAGGGGTACATATTTTGACAGGAAGTCTGCATCGACAAAAACAAATGAACAGTCACACCTGTAGTGATGCGATGCCACATGCCAAACGCTAGGATACTTGAGAGAACTTTAGTGGTCTTTTAAGCGCACATTATTAGATCAGTCACTCGGGCTTACGTACGAATTTGACCTGGCGCAGAGGACAATGAAGTGAAATGGTAATTGAATGAAGTGGATCAGGAATTAAATGTGTGTGGCATTGTTTGCATGATCCCACTTACTTGTTTTGGTCATACCTCGACCAGAGCCGCCGATGCACTTGCTCAAGAAACTTGCTCACCCGGGTCTACAGGGTGTCAGCTAAGTATTCTACCACTGAGCTACACTGATGTTGGTGTCTTGTTGGCGAACTTGCCTTTGGCAGGCTTGTTGTCGGGAAAGTAATCGCGTTCATACGACTTATAAAGCATTTTGAAACAGCGAAAGAACAACCAGTCGTCGCACAGTGCGAATAGCATAACGAGTGGGCCGTCCGATGCTCCAACACATTATAAACGCTTGTTCTTGTTTTCCTATAAACTGTGGCGCATACCCACTTCAGCCATAATTCCTAATCGTTGTCAGCCACTGCATCAAAAAGGGGCACGAAATTCCTTGCACGTATTTAGCGGATACCGTGCTTCTCATAAGAATGACAAAAACAGCATAGCGAATGCCGGCATAGAAGTTTATTATTAATGCCCTAGTGAGTATCAAGTAAGTAGGCTTGCAGTAGTTACCCAATGAGGGTATTGAAAAGGCTCTGAAAGGCCACTCTTCTAGCTTTTGCTGTGACTGTGCTGCGTCTCCCGCACCCGCTTGGCGTTTTTTTAGTTCCTAGTCAGCGCTCATTCACGTTCCTCCCGTTCTATTTCGACTTCATCGTTCTTATGCAGTACCTAAACGATTTGAGATGCATTTCTTTAGCAGTAATTGGATGTCGCATGCGTTTAGAAAAAAAATGAGCAAATGTACCTGGCTCTTTTTTTCCCTGTGTTTGAAAAAAAACAAGAATACAAACAGCAGAAATTGTGCCGAAATACTCCCAAAAAGTGCATATATGAGAATATATGCCACCCGAAACGCGAGCCAAAAAGCATATATATATTTATGAGAGATCTTCCAGAACTAAGACACAAATTTTACGACGCTAAAGCGAACTACGGCTGTCGAATCACGAGAAGAACACACACTTCTGCAAAAAACCATAAGCGATGCCTTCGCATCACCCATATATATTTGACAGGCTTTCCACATGGCGAGTCGCATACCATTTCCACATGAGTGAGTATATGTCTGGAGGAATGAACGCCACCGTGAAAGCGCACCTCATACTCCTAAAATCAAAATAAATCTTCGAAAGTCGTCGCTACAAATATTGTGTGAAGCGGAATTCAGAGATAAAGAACCACAAACATCTTTTTTTTTTTAACGAGTATTCATGGCGCTTTTCCTTCACAAGTCGTAGGAGAAAAATGAGAAGCAGATGAATGAAATAAAGTACTTGTGCACTAACATGCATGAACAAGTAAAATAAAGGAATATGTGTACCCGTCGGCTGCTTGTCAATACAGTATTGTATTCCCTGCCACGTCTTCCCGACAACGTTTTTTGCTCGGCAAGGTGAACCCAGCTGCGATGCGGACGTTTTTGTTCGCGCCATTCGGTATGTATTAGTGTGCAGCATTAGATTCAGTCAATTTGATTATACCCTAAAGTAAGCAATGAACACGCTCATACAAAGAGAAGACAATCACAGCGTTGTAGTCATAGCACCATCTGCTTTTATACTTTGTGTATTCATCTCAAACAGGTTTAAAATTAATTAACATTGAGTTCATTATGAAATTGTACTTAGTAATGCGTGAAAAATTGTTTTACTCTTCAGTGTTCCTTTACACTGCAATATACGTATATTTAAATAAATTGCGTGCTGTATCGTTCTTATTTCGCTTAATCGCATAAAATGTATACAGCTAGAACTTTGAAATAAACATGCCGTGTGGTAATATCGAACTCTTTGCCCATGATCTGCTGTTATTATGATTTGTTAGGACGTCATGGCATTTTCATTGATTGATTGATATGGAGCGCTTAATGCCCCAAAAACCGCCATATCATTATGAGGGACGCCGTAGTGGATGGCTACGTAAATTTCGACCACCTGCGGTTGTTTAACGTGTACCCAAATCTGAGCACACGGGCCTATAGCATTTTCGCCTACATGGAAAATGCAGCCACCGCAGCCTGGATTCGATCCCGTGACCTGCGGGTCAGCAGCCAAATTTCTTAGCCAGGTATGAAGTTATTGCGAAAAAAGCCCATTCGACATTGAAATAATGAACTTATTCTTGGGTTATAGATGTTGACGACAACAAACTTTTTCATCAAATATCCTCTCCATTCCTCGGCATTTTAACACTACGCGCTCAAGTGACTAAGTGTTTTTTTTTTTTCGTGGCTGCAGCAAATCTTACATGAAAAAATGTGGTCAGTACTGGCATCACCAATGCATAGCGGGACATCATGGTTTTTATTTGTGTGTTCACTGCATGCCTTTAAAAGCACAAGTAAGATTCGGTTTTTCCTTCACTGTGAATTCCCCCCCCCCACCCTTCCCATGCAATCCTGTGATGGAAAGTTTGCGCTATGCTGTTTTTGCGAACTGTGAACGAACAGTTACGCGCCTTTAAATACACACTTTTCAATTTATTTCTCGGTAAACATGCCGTTTCTAGATAGTAAAGAGTACTTCGGAAAAATAACACAGGAACTAACAAGGATGCACCAAGTGCATAATACTTCTTTTGTGTTTCTGGGTACTTTCAGCTGAGGTAATATCAAGGTAGAGTGTAAAGACTGCCGAATTTACAAGTATTTTTTCGTGGTTTATTCACAAGTAGGCTAATTTTCGGCTGCATCTCAGTAAATTTATTATACGCGCGTTTCCAGATTGCACTCATGAAACGTAGGGCATCCTCGCACCAGTGGGACCAAATTCGAAGGAAGGTGGAGCGCGTGGTAGCCGTAGTCTGTTTGTCTTGAGCTTTCTATGTCCTTTCCCAAATCCTTTCTTTCTTTCTTTCTTTCTCTCTTACCCACTTTTTTTCTGACTTCGCGTCTCTCTTTATTGCTCTTTCCACCTACTTTTGTTTCTATTTCCTACCCTTGTTATTACTTGCTATTTATTACTCGCTTACTCTTTTTCTAAATTTTTTAAACATGGTTTTTTTCTGCAATACGTCAAGCGAAAACAGAATGCGACAGCCCAGGCTCCCCGCAGCGTTCCGCAGTGAAGAGCAGCATTATGAAGGAAGAAAGAAAAATAGGAGGAAAAGAACGACAGGGAGGTTAACGAGTCTATAGGCAGACGGTTTGCTACCATGCGCCTGAGGGGGATGGTGAGATGAAAGATAGATAGGAGAGAGGGAAGAGAGATAAACACAGCACATTGAGCAGAATATCCTCGATAGGGTACTCGAACAACGAGTGGAGGAAGACTTTTTCTTGGCGCGAGCATGCGCTTAGTATGACACAAATGGCTTTTTAGGATCTACATCTATACTAAACGTTGATGTGCCTGTGCTACGCCGAGTGATGACAGCGTACGATAGCATACCAAAGCCCGGGCTTCTGAAGTTCTCCGCACTTCAAAACTCTGGTACAGTCGCCCTTTTCTCCAAAAATACGAACATAAATTGGCCTTCAGCAGGGTGCGGGTACAAATTATAGGAACTAAACTATATCCGTATTTATCGCCGCTCCACGTATACTGCGTTATTACCCGTGGGATTAATTCCTGCAGTGACATGTTTACTTACAGAGTTAGCGTATTTCCGAAAACCCAATACGTTGCTACGTGTTTAGGATTCACAAAGTGATGCTGCATGCTCGTGTGCTCAGATTCGGGTGGACGTTAACAAACCCCAGGTGGCCGAAATTTCCGGAGCCCTCCACTATACGGCGTCTATGTTACACATATGGTTGTTTCGGGACGTTGCGCCCCACATATCAATCAAATCAATCGATTTACAAAGTGAGCTTTCCCAGTTTGAGATTCAATTAGAGCCTTATTATGGCCATGGGTTTTTTCAGGCTCTCTTTTGTGAAAGGAAGAAATGTTAAGTAAAGTTGCGAAACTCCTTACCACACAATGCAACACACATGCATATAGAGAAAAAAAATTAACGAACAAAGAGCCGTGATACAACGGGACAGTGTTTTATGCTGTGTAGCTACCCGAAAAAAGGACATTTGTGTTTAAGGGTGTTTCAAACGATTCAGCTGCGAATATGAAATCATTTGCAGTAGTGCATATCCCTACATTCACCCTTATTTCCCATTTCATTTGCGTTTGTCGGAATGCATTCTATGCACTCGCCTTGCAGCTCAGTGTATCCCTCGGCACTGTTCATGTCCGTAGAAAAACGAGCACAGAAAACAAAGAGAGAGAGAAGAGAGAGAAAAGGGAGAGAGAGATAATGCAGGTTTCCAAGGGGATAGTAGTAAAACCTTGCAGCTTCATGTCATTCCAGCTCTTCGGTTGAGCAAAACTGCGAGGACACTACCTGAAATACGAAGAAAAAAATTGTGCTCCAAGCTATTAGGTTCTGGCCAATTCCACAAAATATACTTTTTTATATTGAACCCATGCGTGTTAGGGAAGCAAGCTGAACCACACGTTGCTAATCTTGCTTCAGCTTTGAGCATAAGATCACGCGAATAAATAGCGAGTACCCGGGCTTTTTTCTGCCATACGCATTACTTTTGTAAAAGTCTCTCTGTGATAAGTTTCGAATCTACATTTTCTTTTACGTAGAATGTTTAGAAGATCCTAGAACCACCCTTTCCTTTTAGAGTCTGTGCCTGCATTCAAGTGAAGGTCTGTATATTAGAGATGGCGTGATGCAGAGGTCACTTTTTTTTTCTTGCTGGAATAAATATAAAAAGCGAGAGCATATTTGTGGTTCTTAAAAAACAAAAGCTCCGTCTTGGCAGCTAGATAAATAGAAGACCACGTTTGAAACTACAAACGGAAAATTTGAAAAGCGCGTCTTCGTAGTGAACTCAGACGAACGCGCTGAGCAGGAAAATACAAATTCCAAATAATGTTCAACAGACAGGAAAAACGCATAAAGAGAGACACTTTTTATGTTGCAAGTAAAATTCGAGCAAACATTCACCAGAAAAATAGAATAATCTCCGGAACAAGAACAGACAGTCGTGAACCCCAGATAAAAAAGTACGCACTTGACTGTTCTTGAGAGTTCTGGTTGTTCGAGGAACATTTACGTTTCTGTTTTACTTTTTCAACTTGACTTTTTCTGTGTTCTTGCTCCCTTTTCCGGATAATTCTTTACAGATATTTTCAAACCTGTGTTAGACAGTTGCAATGTCACTGTTCTGGAATGATATCTGCTAGAATATTGAGCGAGGAACCACACTGCTTCATGGGCCTATTATATTTGTACTTAGCACATATGTCTAGCTCTCCACCTTTTTATGCTTTCTAGCATAGACCCGCACTGAAACACTCTTTGTGTCAAATGTAGTAGAATATAAAAGCTAGAATGTGTGCTCCTTTTTGTACTTTCTATACTGGTGGTTAACTTAGGGGCATTCTGGTGTGCGTATGTGTGCGTTGATTGTAAAAAAAAAACTGTTATGGAAGCCTTGGTGTAGTTTCAGTTCTTCATAATGCATAGCGTACTTAAACATGGATCACTATGGGGTGATTACCTTAATGTTAATACATTACATGCTAAATAAATATTTATTATAACGCAAGTTGTATACCTTATTTGGTTTTTATTGCCCCCCCCCCCCCTTTCCCCTATATAACGTTATTTGTATTCGCAATACAAGGGCGCTCGGACTGAGTGATTTGTTAGTTTTACTGGTCATTCACTGCACAGCTTAGGAATATTGAAATTCCATACTAGGCTCTTACCAGCAACGTAAATCATCCTTACGCCCCCACGGCAGTCTTTCCCAAAATAATATTGCTATTTGCTGCTTGAAATATAGAAACAGGGGTGGTGCATAGGTAAAAGTTTTACTAAAGTCAGCAGCCTTTGGAGGCAGGTGATTTAGATCGACAAAACATCACAGAACCACATGGCTTTACTTTCTAGAACCTAATGCTAATGTTTGATAACGTGGCTCCACAATGGTGCATTCAGTTTAATTTACTACATATATTGCGTTTTATAGTGGATAGAACAGTACTACATCAATTATTAGTGGTTGCTATGAGAGTAACTTGAAATTGTTTGTAGCTAGAATTCATTATTGAGTGTATTAGCTACTATGTCCTTTAGTACATTTCCTATGGAATACACTGGTGGCCAAACTCACACAAAATACACAATAAAAATAACAGGGCATAAAAACTATCCATACGTCTACGTATAAGACGTCAAAAGTCAATGATAGTAAAGTGATTACTGGACAAAATATGCGCAAATCACTCGTTGGCTCGCAAATGTACTGGTTCACTAGATTGGTCAATGCAGCGTGGTTGGAAAGCTGCTAGCCTCTTCCTGGAACTCTTCCCTCGTTCGAAAGAGTATTGAGATGTGCACAGAGGTACCGCTGCATGCTGATGAAGCTTCAAGATGAAAGCATGTGTTTCCCGCCTGATAGCACCGCATCTAATCAGTGGTAGTTGCTATAGTAGATGCGCAAATCACTCTCATGAGCTTCGGAGTCGTTTCACAACACCAACTTAACGGAATGTTTCTCGCTGATAATAGAGACGGAACCCAGAAAGAAGCAAAAAAAAAACGTTTACTTGGACTTCCGAAATATTCAGAGCACACAAGTAGGAAAAGACCGCATCAGTGTAAATATCTGATGGGTGACGAACAATGGCATATTTTATGCCATGTCTGAGGATTTCTGCGCAATGATTTTTTGCTGGTTTCTCGAAACTCAGTTGCTTTGGAAAGCCTTGTCGCAGAAAATCACCTCATCTCATTCAAATTTTTCCAAGCGAGATGGAGTGTAATAACTGGCTATGCTACTTTGGATGTATCAGAACGAAAATAGTCGCTTTACACAAACACGCCATTGAAGGTCTGAAGCTTCTCACAGAAGTCCATATGAGCTGAGAAAGCCATCCAACCGTATAAGGGAAGGGCAAACTACGGACATGAATTCGCAAACACAAGATATTCTTCGTTTCGTTATTGGCCAGCGAAGTCAGGACTATCCAGGTGGGGCCGTAGATTTTGTTACGATTCAGTGCGAAAAACGGAGCGGCCCTTGGGTGCTCTATTGCGATAAATGAGGAAAGATAAGATCAAAAGAAGGGTCGTGTGATTCCTCTGTAGTTCATTATTACGCCCGACATTCTAGAACCATGCGTACTTAATAATTTATCAGAAGTTGCCGAGTAAAAGAAGAGGTTACAGCTCTCTCCCAGCCATACAAAAAAAAAGTGTAAGTAATTAGGTCAGCGTAAATCTGACGTGATATTATTAGGCACCCCCCCCCCTCCCCCCCAAAAAAATTGATTGCAAGTGCGTGACGACCACACAAGAGAAAGCTGTGAAAACACTCTCTGTAATAGGATGCGGTGAACGACGAGATGAAGGTGTTGAAGCAACTCACGCAAGCGGAATCGAAAGTGTTGTATTCTTATACAGAGCGCACTGATCGATGCCAACGAGGACTCTGGTGCTTTGATGAGGCAGGTGGAAAGCGACTTTGCATTACCGGTGGACCCTTCCGTAGGTGCATCCACAGCTTCAGATTAGCCTTTATGTTCTGTTCCGGCATTATTTATATTTATTTGGTTGCCCTTTTCTAGGTTTTCAGCCAGGAAAGCCTCTTAATGTATCTACTCTGCGGTCGGTTTCACACAGTTCCTTTCGTTTCTATATATCTTGTTTTGGCCTTCTACATGGCAGCCATTCTTAGCTCAGCTAGCAACGGCTTGTACATGCAGGTTGACCTTGCTATCTGCTGCCGTCGTAGAAGGTGACGAAGCATTTGGCACGACGCCTGCTGCATTTGGCACGACGCTGTGCCTCGTCACAAGAAGCAGAGAGAGGCCTTTGCTGAGAAAGGCCTTTGCCCTCTAATGGGTAGAGTTAGGCTGAGAATTATGATAATGAATTAGGGGTAGACTATTTTAAGCTCTGAAGGACGGGCTTCAAAAGTTATATCGTGAAAATACCGTCACGTACTTTGCACTAACATTCAATGCTGCTGATTACCACGAGATAATCCTTTTTCGAAGCTTGGTGGCTAAGGTTTTGCACTGTTAAGTTTTACGATGCGCCCGTGACGGCCGGGTCAAGATGAGGGTATGGAAAAAAAAAGGAAAACGCTTGTGTAACCAAATTACCGAATCCAGGCACAAGGTTGTCAATCAACATTATTCATTAGTCTTTATATATATATATATATATATATATATATATATATATATATATATATATATATATATATATATATGGGCTTTGCACGTACTATTGCACTTTTTACACAAGAATGTACGAAGCAAATAAATTTCAACATGGCAGTTGTAAATAGCACACCTCCGTCAATTAGTGCGGTCCGTCCATGTCTACATAAGCCAAAAACACACCCTTGGAAGCAGTGGTGTCAATTGGAGGAGTAAAATGTAATACTTGTTCACTAAATTATACCGTTTTTTGTCAGAACGTTAGTACAACAATGATGTTACGCTCTTGCTCAGAGAATCAGCTTCACCCTTCAGGATATACTGGCAGTAAGCAAATAAACGTCATGCCTGATTAGACATAAAAAATGCATGCTATGATTGCTGCGACCACAACTGATGGGCAGTCTCATTTACGTCACTGCTTATTATTTACGAACTCATACTTTATGTTCGGGTTTTACTTCCTGCCTCCTCATTTACTTCCGCTATCCCGATTAAAAATACGAGATGATAACTCCGAAAAGATTTCAGAATTGCAACGCCATCTTTAGAGACTCTAGTCCAATGAGTCAGTCGTCTGAGAATTTCTTTTTCGTGTTGCATTACAGAGCAATAGTGCGAAACTAGTACCACAATAACAATAATAATCAATACAGTGTAACATTCTGAGACACCACTAATAATATGAGAGACGGCTTATTGGAGGGCTGCGAAAGTCTTGACGCTTGGGATTTTCTAACATGCACTATAGGTCTATGAGCACAGGCGTCGATCATTTTAACCTCCATAAGAAACGCGACCGTTGCTGCTGGAAGTTAAGAGGAAGGTAAAAGTATGTACTGAATGGGTGCCGGCACCATCTGCATTTTAAATTAGGGCAAGATCTGTGATTACTGGATTATTGAACACAACCTCATTTCCTTCCTGTGAAAGGCCTGCTTTCCCTCCAGGTTCAGTTCACTCCAGAGCACTAACGTTTATTGCAGTGTGAACTTGTTGAAGCAAACGGTACATTATGCTATTTTAGTTTACCTTGTTTTATTACACCATTAGTGTTTTTAGCTGCTCAGTGTTGATTTCGGGTAACTTTTGCGATTAATTTTTTTTTCGCTGCACAACTTATTACATGGAGCAGCCAAAGTAATATAAATCTTAGCCTCTCCACAGCAAGACAGTTACAACATAAATCTGACACAACAATGACAATGTATTTTTTGCACTGTGCAGTGATTCTTCAGCATTGAAGCAATGAGAGCGCTAACAGCGATAATAAACTATTAGTCTATTCTTACAATCTCGGTGCCTTCATTCAACGTCCATTTGGCTGAAATGACAGGCTTCAATTCGAAAGATCGGCTTCTGGAGAGATTTAAGTGACTGTAAACATGGCCTTGACAGCTCACCGGAAAGGAATAGTTACTTTCGCTGGTATATTCAACTCATGGAACATGTGCAAGATGTTGTAGGCTGCACTATAGTATGACGTAAGAAATTAAGGAACAGCAAAACAGCGTGATTGCTTTTGTCAGTAGTATATTTTGACCTATATTGGAGCTGTTTCTTTGGTCATTTAAGAAAATTTGATTTCAGATGACACACTTCTTTTTTAAACTTTGGTACTACTTTGTTTTAGCTGTAGAGGTACGTTACTACGACATATCATTTCTTTCTGCATTATGTCACGTTCAGTTGGGCCCCTGAAGCGAAACTGTCTAAATATTAGGTGGGTATAGGTTTTTAACTTCAATGGTAACGACAGTTTTTAATGAAAGAGTAGACACCCCGTTACATCACCAGCTTATCTCTAGTATCAGTTTGCTAGAGCATTTTGCAGTTGTCCCGCATTATTTAGAAGGATTCACCAAAAAATCCCGCCATCCAATCCTGACATCACGAACTGGATCCCGCACACGGGGTCCTATTGCAGTTATTTCTATCATGGTTTCCGATTGTAAAAGACGCATTAAAAAACAACGAAGGAAACAAAGAAATAAATAAATAAAGAAAGGAAGAAAGAAAGAAAGAAAGAAGGAAAGGAAAAAAGAAGGAAAGAAAGAGAAACGAAAGGAAGAAAGCCACCTTAACTACAGCGTGAAAATTCAGTGCAACCAAAATCTTCCCGACGAAGACTGAATGGGACAATCGAAATAAAGCTTAAAGTTTTGCGTACGCATTTCTTTACTTTGTTCATCGTTTTCTTCATAAGAACGATGTCCCCACATTCTTCGATGCCCTCGCGTCACGCTGATTTCGAAAGGTATTTACGAAGCGTATACTAGGGTTTTTTTTTGCACTTTGTGCCATCCGCTCTTTAGTAGTTCGGTAAATTACCAGTGCATTTGAAAGATACAAAACCTATTTCTAAGCATATTTTTCCGAAAAAATAGCAAATTGTAGAGCAGCAAAATGTTATTTATTTCTGATTGATGACACTGAGGAGTCCTCAGATGCATGATGGTCAACAAATATTCTTGTTGAGTTGCTAGCTTTTCGGGGTGGCAAACACATCTTACGTAGTAATCATTGCTTCATTTTGTTTATAATGTAATCATTAGAATTTTATACCCATTACATTAAGGACGTATATTGATTTTACTATTTAAGTCTGGACATGAGAGACGTTTTCCGTGGAACAAAAAAAAAATTAGGGGATCCTAAAGCTTCGTCTTCAAGAGTTGAACACGAAAGCGCTATCTCTTTCTTAGTGCATACTTCAAACACTTAGTGCATGAAACCTTTCCGAACTTGCTATGCATCTACTACATGGCATTAAGTAAATAGGTGCAGTAGCGTGTGTGCCTTTTGTAGTGGTTGGCCGGATTTAAACTACAAAGTCATGAGGATAATCACATGCTCTGATGACCCATGTCAATGGCACTTGTACCACGCATCACTGCTGCAGAATTTCATGTTGTATTGTGAAGCACCTTTACAGGACGCATGTGTTTGTAAAGCATGAAAGTTACTTTTACTACATTTACAGACAGAGGAAGTTATTTTCACTGTA
Source organism: Rhipicephalus microplus (assembly GCF_043290135.1). Taxonomy (NCBI): domain Eukaryota; kingdom Metazoa; phylum Arthropoda; class Arachnida; order Ixodida; family Ixodidae; genus Rhipicephalus; species Rhipicephalus microplus. The sequence goes on from NC_134701.1 coordinate 185,889,201, forward strand.
TTCACAAGCAAACGCATGGCTGTGTGGTCGAACATCCGCTTGCCAGACAAAGAACCCGGGTTTGATCCGCACTCAGTCCCAGACCATCCGGGTTTGATCTCAACTAGCATTTTGTATATATATATATATATATATATATATATATATATATATATATATGAAGAAAGGCAGGGCGTGCAACCACAAAGAAAGTGCGTGGTTTCCTACCCTGCACTGGAGAAGGGGAAATAGGAGACAGAAAAGTAAAGGTAATGAGAGAAAGAGAGCGGGACGGGAACGAAAACACACAAACACACTAAAACACACTAAAACGTCACAAACGTTTCACGAGGTGGGTCGATCACAGAAACTTCAGAAGGGCTTTCGTCATTTTTAGACGTGAAGCTCGATCTTTCCGGTATTCCAAAATTGATTTTTCGGAAAGCGGCTGGTTGTCGAGGCATGCAAACACTGCTGACAAAGACTGTCTGTGACAGTTCTACTGAGGGCACTGACACAAACTATGTTTGATGGTTTTGTCAGCGCCGCAATAATTACACGCAGGAATGTCTGCCCATCTGATGCGGCAAGTAAAGGCGTTTGTGTAAGACACCCAAAGCCACATACGGCAGAGAACGGTTGTCTCAGATCCGGATAACCCAGATAGAATGGAAAGTCGTAGGTATGGGTCCAGACGGCGAAGACGGGTGTGTAGAAATCCCGTCATGTTCCACAGAGACCTGTTGACATCATGCGCGAGCGTACTAATCATTGCTGCTGCGTCGATTCTTGACAGTGGAATGGAATCCATCATGCCATTTTCGTGAGCGTTCTTTGCTGCAGCGTCGGCATCCTCGTTATTGATGATTCCGCAGTGGTCTGGTAACCAAGTAGCACTTGCTGATACAATTGTCTTGTTTTCAGCACCAATCGGTCTTGAGGTCCATGACGTAGCGCCGTTCGAATACAATACAGAGCTGGTTTTTAATCGTTGAAAATGCACCATTTTAGAGGTACTTCTTGACCAGTCCAGCGGAGTGCACAGCGGAGTACTGCGAGCTCTGCAGCTGTCAATGTTGCTTTGTGAAACGTTTGAAATTGGGTGGTTTCAGCTTTTTCTGGGAAGATCACAGCTCCTGCACATCCCCTAACATTTGTAGAACCATCCGTATGAAGTTTAAAGTGGTGTTTATATCCTTCGTGCAGCATATGTAGAGTCAGCTGCTTCAAAGCAGGTGAAAAATCCACCTTTTTGCGAATTCCTGGCACAGTCAAGCGTAGGTTTGGACGGTATAAACACAAAGGGGGTGTCAGGATACGTTCCGGAGGTGTGTGGCCTGCTGGAAGGCACTCACGGTAACTCAATACTCTCTTACAGAAGGAGGCACTCGGTCGGTCTTTTGAAAGCGAAGCGAGGTGGTGGGCAGGGGTGCAAGCAAGGTGCTTAATATGCGCTCGAAGCACCTCTAGAGCATTGTGCACTGAGGCCGGTTGATCTATGGCGATTGTGATGGTCTCCATTGTGGATGTGCAGCGTGGTAATCCAAGACAAACTTTGAGTGCCTGACCCTGGACGTTTTCAATTGTACGTATGCTACTTTTGCACGTGTTCCTCAAAACAGGCAATCTGCACAGACTTTTTCGGTCACGCATAAGATGATGATTTTTCACTCACAACCAACGACGACTACAGCGATGCCGGAATCTCTGCGAGACGACCTATTCAACCCTATTGCGTTAAAAGTATTTGCGCAATCTGGCATCACCAGGAAAATAGAATGAGTTCTATTCATTTGCTTCTGAGATTTTATGTGTCAGGGCACGAAGAAAGTCCTCCCCCACGGAGGTGGGGTGTTGCATTGACTGGTAGATTGTAAAACAAATTGAATTTCAGTGCGTTTTGGGGGCACTGTCCGTCTCGTGTGCCTTTCGTTCCCTTGTAGCCATGCACACGATAGTTCCCTGTCATGAACAGTAGGCACGTTGTCAGTGCGACTCGACTTCCCTGATAGAAATATAGTGAGCGCACAGTTTATGTGAAACGAAGAAGGCAATGAATGCGATTGGTTGGGTCATGCTCACACCCGAGGTGCAGTTGGGAGCCATGCGATTAGCGAATAGCCTCAAACTAACACAGGAAGATTCACGGCGACTGCGGTCGGAAACAAGAATGAAAGGGCCCACGGTCCCATTAGTTGTCACCACGCCCAGCTCGTTATAATAGTGATTTAAAAAGAATGACGGCTGATTAGGTATCGCATGCCGCTCTTCAATAGAAGGCAAGTATGCCAACAGTGCGAATGGGTGCTATCTTTAGCTGCGTGTGAATTTCCACTTTCCATTCAGTTGTGCGTGCGCGTACCACACGTGAAAGGCAGCTAGAGAAAAATATTATTTTTGATAACGTTGCTGCTAGTAGTTGCGTGCAATATCAAGTTGTTATATGTTACTTATGCCGGGCATCGTAAAACGAATTCAGGATGGGCACGGCAGAATGCCACTGCAAACCACCACCTTTTTTGCTTTATTTTCAACGGTGTCATTTGAACAGTGGTCGAATCGGTAGACAGCGAAATGGCGCATTGTCTGCTACGCTACTTACAGTTTGAGTCCCAACACTGCACTGCCTCAAGGTGTGTGTGATAAGGGTGAAAATACGTGGTCTACTCCAATGAAACAAAAGAGGCTCTTTCAGATTAAAAAAAATGACGACGACAACAACAAGAACAAAAAAACGCCCTTAACAGCTTGAATAAAGGGTTCATCGATGTATACGGTCAAGACATTCACTTGCCGTAAAACGTTATCCAGTCATCGCTTGACCCTGTTATTGCCACACTATAAAGATTTTCTAAAATAAGCCTTGCTTAGACAAATCCAAGGATCTTTTTAGATACTTTGAGAATTTCGTTGTAGTGACATCGGAAATATGAAACAAGCTTTTATGATGTTATTCTGAGCCCGTATGGTAGGCAGCGTGACAGGCTACCCTAAAAAGTTAGAGATTGACGGTGCTTAAAACAGCTTTCACGAGTGCTCTTTCCTGATCTTCTCCCATTTTCTATGTTGCTCGTCATGCAGGTGACTAAGCAATCAAGTGACATCGATAACATATCTGTTCATACACTGGTGCCTCTATTGTGATGTATATAAATGGTCGATGTTGATTCCACTCACGGCTCTTGTGAACTGAAAATTTCTTTTTGTAAATTATAGTGTCATGTGCCGGGAAAGTAATGACTGCTTCAGCATACCACATGCATGCAGTTTTATTATGACAAGTCAGTTTGATATTGAACAAATACTAAATCTGTACATGCAGAGGATTAAGGCACACTTGAAAAATGACGTTTAGTGTTTGGCAAATATATGTGCTTATAACCAGCAATAAATTATTTCATGACTATGGAAAAGTGCTTTATTAATGAATAAAGTGCAACCCAATGTGACACAAAATAAGATAGAAGAGAACCGCGCCATCTAAAGCTGATTTCAGTGACAGCAACACAAATATCATTTCTGAATGAGTGCACTCTAATTCATGTCAAGAAAAAAAAACTCCACTGGTGCAGTATCAGACCAAACGTTTAGCACTAACAGCAGGGACGAGAAGCTGCATACAAAAAAAATCAGTAACCTAACCATAATTTCAATAAACAACATTGGGGCAAGTCATTCTAAAACCGAATTTTGAATTAACGATGTGATAAAATGTTGTCAAGTATTTATGAACCACTGAGAACCACTGATAACTGCACTGCAGAGGCGACGTCGGCGAGGCACCAGTATTACTGGTCAGCAACAGTCCGACATGGTTGTTGATTGTAAGCAAGCGTGCGCTCGTACGCCCAAGAGCTATAAGCCGCAGAACAAGATGATTCAAAACAGGACGAACCAATATGGCTTATGGTTCACACCGGTGCGTCCTCCGTAGTTTCGCGTTGGACCAAGACCGAACCACCAGCAAAGAATTGTGGTATTGAGCGTTTCAGTTGCGAGACAGCTAAAGTGTGCGACTAGCAATGACGAAAAGCCTTGCGCACTCAACTTCGCTTACCGAATGAAGCCCGTTATCTGACCGTGCGACGTTACCAGATGCAGCGGAGGTAGCGAGAAGATCCGGCCTTTGGTGTAACGAAGCATCGGCGAAAGCACGGACTAAAGACACTTTGCCGGAACGCTGATGATAAGCGAGGGTTAGACAATTCGTGTGTGTACTTTATGCCGGATAACAGCCAGTAATCTGTACAGAAAGCTGGCAGTGCCACAGAAAGCATAAAACGATGACCACCGAACTGCCGCTCGAGCCACCGCGATCCCTTTCGGAGCGAGGACAAGTTTCAACAGGGTTGCCATCGGCTGGAACTGAAACGGCACCAGAACTCAAGGCAAATGTATCAAAACTAGTGTTGTCATTTATTTTTATCACCAAATCTTTAGGCAAATAATACAGTTGTGTTATTATTAACATGGTCTTTACTAGTGATCAATAAATAAAACTATTTTAAATAAGTAAAACCAAAAATTTTTAAGCGACCAGCGAATAGCCATGGCGCCAACTGGAAGTTTTCGTAGAGAAACGAGTAGAAAAGTAGCCAGTGTGGGGCAATGGCAACCCCGAGTTTGAACATGACTGCCGCCGTAGCTGATAGCTCTTAGCGTGTCGTGCGCCTACGTCTTGCTCCTGTTGCTAGTCGGGGTTACGCGTCCGTGTTGCAGGTTGCTGCAAACTTCGTTATCACATGAGCGTCTTGCCTTCAGAAGATAATACTTGCTAAGTTATCTATAGTGATATACCTACAAGCACACACACGTTGGAGTGTGAAATGAATTGTCTTGGGGGTTCTGTTTGCTGCTTCATTTGTTAGTAAAACCGGTGTTCAGGGCTTTTTTGATATGTCGTTTTGGCATTTTAGCGCTTCTCGATAAAAACACGCAAATAATCCTTGAGGTTGTCATTGTACGTTGGCTCTACATAATGTCTATAAATTTCTCGAAGCAGACATTATCAACTTGTTAGGTGGTATATGTCATGGCTATCCCGTACCTGTTAGAAAAGGTAATAAACAGTATGCAAGCTAATTTAAGGCACAGATCTAATATTTAGAAAAAAATATCTATTTGAGGCGTTAACGCAGACCAAGACGTGTACCTATATCTGTTCGAAGCCGTTTTGAGAGAATTTTCCTAAGTTTTTATGGGCGAAGCTCCTTTTAAGCCGTATCTCCTATGTACCGTGTCATCGCAGCCATCGTAGTAGCCACTTGCTTTTCATTACATGTCAATAAAAACGGCGTCACAGCATATCCCCGCAGTGAGTGATGATGAGTAAGGTGAAACATGCGTCAGTCCTTCTGTGGTACCGTGCATCCATCCATCCGTCCGACCGTGCGTCCGTCCATGCGTCCGTCCATCCATACGTCTGTCCATGCATCCGTCCATGCGTCTGTCCGTGCGTCCATTGGTGCATCTGCCCATGCGTCCGTCAATGCGTCCGTCCGTTCGTGTGGCCATCCGTCCGTCTACTTCGCCCCATTTGTCATCATTCACCCCATTGATATGCTGTAATTTTTTTGTTTTGTTTTATTGGCTGGGACCGGTTTGTTCCCGTTAGTCCAGCGACATTGTGAATACCTTTGAGCATAGATATAAGAGAGCCCAAGCTGCGTGACCTCGCTCAGTCATTGTCGCAGTAGGTGAGTCCCTGCTGGAAAAGCTCAGGGCGCAAGAGGTGCTGCAGCAGCTAATAGTGCGCAACGTGTGACGCGGCCGTAGTTCTGCCTTGCGTGCACCGAGTGTCGCACTCTCTCAAGATAATCACAGGGGAATACGGGCTTTCCATAGCGTCTGCGGCCCCAAAGAAGCTGTGTTTTCTTTACTCCTGCATTAGAGGGAAGAGCACCGATAGCCTTTTCAAGCGACCTCCGTGCGTGAGCAGTCTTCGATATTTCCTTCAACTTATATTTGAAGACATTTAAAACGCTGCGCGTTAGGCAATAATCACGATGGTATTTTTTCGAATTTTTGAACACTTTAAACAAAGGCCAGACAAAAATTAAGCAGCACTGTTATCTCACTGCAGATGGAAAATCGTAATATTTCAAGTTTTGTAGTGAAATTTTTTCTCCAGATTCACTATTTGAAACGTTCATTAAGTAATTATTATTAATTGCCAAACTTGGCAGATCAAAAAAATATTCTGACGTGATATATACAATTTAGAACAATACTTCGTTAATTGAAGACGCGTAGCGATCATGTTTAATTTTTTACTACTTAATACTTTTTAGCTGAAACACTCTGTATAGCTTCCTCTTGAGGGTTAGCGGCAGACTAACATTCATGATTTTGCGTCTCTCATAATCAAATGGTGGTTTTGGAACGTTAAACCCCACATATCAATCAATTAACATTCATGATTTAAGAATGCTTGCCGAATGTGATCCGCCCATCTTTATTCTTCTAGGTATTTCATTCTCATGGTTCGGCTCCGCGGCTACCAGCTTTCTTAAGTGGACATATTCCTTTACAACTGCCAGCATCTCCGCCTATCGCAAAGCGCTGGTTTCTGCCGAGACTGTTGCAGATTACTTTACTTTTGTGCATTCTAATTTTCAGACCTACTTTTCTGCTTTTCGTCTCTAGTTCAGCAATCATGAGCTGTAATTCGTTTCTTGAGTTACTCATCAAGACAATGCCATCAGCGAATCGCAGGTTACTAAGCTACTCTTCATTAAATCTTATCCCTAACTCTTTCCAATCTGGTGTCCTTAAAGCTTCCTGTGAAAACACGATGAATAACATTGAAAAGATCGTGTCTCCCTGCGTTACATCTTTTTTATTGAAATTATATCACATTATTCATTGAAACTAGGGTGGCTCTGGATCTACTGTAGATTTCTTCTGGCATGTTTATGTAGGGTTCGTAGATGCCTCGATTCCGTAGTGATGATAACTCGACTGAGTTAAACACCTTCTCGTAATCTATGAAAGCTATGTATAGGGGTTAGTTGTATTTTGTGCGTTTCTCTATTAGTTGAATTATAGTATAAATACGAATATGTTATAGTGTGAGTAGTCTTCACGAAATTCTGCATGTTTTCTTTTGTTGATTGACCTGTAATGCCACCTTGTTTCTATTAGTCAATATTTTTGTAAATAGTTTGTAGAGGACTATCTAGACAGAAAAATTTTGACCTAAGAACCTTGCCATTATTTGTCCCACTTGTTCTCAAGTCGACTTACAATAGGACCGATCCTTCTGAAATAAGGCTACGGAGACGCGTAGCGAGTTGAGTAGAAGCCTCCATAATTTGACCTCATTTCCGGCATGCTAGCGTGTATTATAGCCATAAATTGTCTCAGAGTGTAAACTTGACGATGAAAAATAGGACTTTTGTAACGTCTTTCCGCTGACGAAATATCCTTCAAATTCGGGAAAGGCGTTAGGAAATCACTGCTATGTATTATGAATGAGCTGTTTCAAATGCGAAGCTTCTTATGGCCGAGCTCAATACAGTGTGCGGTGTGACCACCCTTACTGCACATGCGCGTCCTCTGCCCTTCTCTCGCTTCGGCCCTTACAAAAATCCTATATATGGACCTATATAAAAATCCCCATATATGGCTACATCAGGAATTGGGCATATCTGGCCCATATATGGAATCCCCATATATGGGCCGTATATAACCTGATATGTCCAAATGTTGATATAGCCATATATGGGCCTTATATCCCCATATATGTTGTTGCTGTATATGGCCATATATGGCTATATATAGAAGCATCCGTATAAGGTCTTATATGGATGCTTTCATATATGGCCTTATATGGATACCTTTATATAAAGCCATTCAAATGATTCATCTATATTAGTTCAGCCTGTGTCACCGGCAAAAAATATAGCTGCTCGAATCATTCTTCAGCTAGAAATATACCTGTTTGTTGAAAGGTCTGCATGCAGTCACTATCATCTCCAAAACAAAGGCAGTACATACCCCCTGAACATTCATGTTCAATTAAGTTATCCTCAATATATCTCAAGTTATTCTCAACAACAATTTGCTAGAATGTAACTTGGCATCATATTTAAAGTTTGTGGTGGGCACATGTCACTGTTAGTCCACTTTTCCTGAAGAGATACATTCTTTGTGCTTAAATTTATTGCTTACTTATCGACACTTTTTTATTTATCTATTTATTTCATTACCCACAGCACCGATTGGCATTACAGTGGGGGAGCGTTTACGAAAAGTAGAATACAAAAAATGCATAGTCAGCCAAACAAATAATCACAGTCACTTGAATCACAATCTACAAGAGAAATTCATATATAAATAGAAAAATGTGACACACCCCAAAAATGCAACGCACTAATTCTAACATGGAATAAAACAAATATTTGAGAGTGTAGAAGCAATGCTAGAAGGCAGTGGGTTCCATCTTGTAATTTTTTTTGGTAAAAAATTATTTTGAAACACGTCGGTCTTGCATGCGATTATTCTTATCTTGAACCTATGGTCAACACGGTCTGAGACATAGTACGGTGCAAGTAAATATTCCGCTTTATCGATTCCGACTTGACAAAAATAAATAGCATAAAAGAACCCAATTTGAGTTTCGTAAAGATATCTTTCACAGTGTGTTATGTTTAAAACTTTTCTCGTGAGTCAATGGAGCGTCCATAGTCAGTCAAAACGAAATATTGACTTGCTATTGACCGTATGAACTGCGTGTGCATTGAATAACTTAAATGAGTTGATAATCAACTTTTAAGGAGTTCGGTCGAAAGTGATTGGTATGCAAGCTTGTTATGTACAAGTATTGTGACTAATGACCTATAGAACGACTGCTAAAACTGGTGTCTATAGGTCTCTGTGTGCGTGGGAACGGATGCATTTAACAATATTTCTTGCCAACGGGACACTAAAAATGTACTTTGTAAACGTAATCCACTTTCCATTTTGCCAATAATGTATCATTAATGTAACAGTGGTAAAGAGCTCATTCTGCAAAAATTCCGGTGTAGGCATCGGTGGCTCTCCGTGAAAAATCGTCTTGTCAATGATCGAAAATTGAGAGAATGCAAATAAAACAAATATTATAAATTTTCGGATATGAGTGATGATCGAAATCATGCAGGCAATTTGCATGGCATGCAAGTTCTCTACCACACAGCTATGCTTCTGCTTGGAAATAAAGCATTAATAACTTCCTCTTGTTGTAAATGCAAGGAAAATAACTGTCATGCTTAACAAATACATGTATCCTGCATACAGGTTTCACAACACAACATTTAATATCGCAGCTATATTGCATGATACAAGCGTGCATTGTCATCAAGCATCACAACACGTTATTACCAACGTGACTTCACGGTCTAAAGACAGCCAACCATTACAAAAGGCACACTGGTTACTGCACGTATTCCCTCACGACTGCGTAGTGGGTGCATAAAGTTCTAAAACATTTTACACACATTATATTGAGAAGCACGTTCTGCTGGGCGAGTTGGTACTTCATCTTAACTTAGTTGCGCGAAAAAATTTGAAGTGTGAAAGGAAGACACCTGGACACAGCGCACACTAACAACTGAAACTTCATTGGAGAAAACAGACATATGTATGCGGTTACGACAACACGTGAGGTGGAAAAAAATGATTAGATGAGCAGACATCTGATCATTTTCTTTCACAGTGTGGACATCGTGTGATGGACGGCATTGCGCTGTCATGTGGGAAGTATTATTTAGAATTTATTTATATAATTGTAGATCACAAAGCTTCTCTAAAGAAATTAACAACCATTCTCTAACCAATCATCATATTGTTGAGAGTGTGGCTGCGCGCCCTTGTTTGGAATATGGTAGTTAAAGCTAGATTTAGTGACACGGTATAGCGCGGGAAATCGGAGAGGCGTATTTCATAAACAAAGCTGGGGATTCATGTGTCACGTAACTCTCACTTATGTTGCTTGCTACTGAGGTAGCTTTCCTGGAAGCGCATCATTTATACAATCTGTCTGCTCATCTAATCCTTTTCTTTCACCGCACGTGTTCTTGTAACCGCATATATACGTATGTCTGTTTTCTCCAACAATGTTTCAGTTGTCAGTGTGTGCTGCATCTAGGTGTGTTCCTTTTGTATTTTAATTTTTTCGCGCAACTCAGTAATTACATAATATTTCTTGTTCTTTAAACAGTGTTACCCGTTTTTTACACAAAATGCAGCCATGTGCGAAACCTTCATTGAGACACTTTCAACCTTCTCTATTACGCAGTACTATTCCACAATTAAATTTGTTCAAGTAGCATCATGCAATAAAGAGTACACACTAAGTGATTGAATTACACACAAGAAACATGATCGATACTGCTATCACGTTCAACTGTGAAAAACGGAGCTTAACGGTCCCCCAGTTTTTTCACACAGTAGCAAGTTCTAATGCATCATACCATTTTGTTTGTCGGCTTGCGTAAAAATATCTACAGTGCTCACGGATTAAAACGTGACATCACATTATTTTGTGTAACTATGTAGGCGGGTATGCGCAGTTCCTCAAGATAACCACGCGATGTTGCGACATCAGTAACGATAATGTCGCCTGTGATGTACGCATTCCAGTCAAATTTACACTTATATCACCCTGATTGTAGATGGCGGAAACGAAATTACGGGCTATTCTTAAGTTTTTTCATTTGGATCAGTGACATTGCACCCTGTTTTGAAGAATCAAACTAGCAACAAAATTTTAACTGCGTGTCCTCATCAAAACACACGTAAATATAAAAACAAGTGGAACGTAGACGAAGAAAGATAAACTCAAACGCAAGACAAATTCAAACGTGGGCTCATAAATCTCATGACACCTTAGGAGTTGGAGATATGCAACTCTTTCTCATTTGTAATTGCGCAAGTTGTATTTTATCCTTGGTTTTTCCTCAAGCGTTAAATTGAGAAAAATACAACACAAGTATATTTACATCAATATACTTATGAAAAGTACAATGTCACAAAACCAACATTTTCCTGACGTAGATTTTTTGATTAAATAGAGCACTGTCTGGTTCAAGTGAAAAAAAAGAAAGTGTTGTCATATCGCTTAAACAAAACAGCCTAATGACGTAACCACGATTAACATAAAGTTAGCAAGCATGCAATGTGGTATGTTTTCGAGTTATCATAATATTTATGAACAACGTGCGAAGGTAATGAAAATAATGAACTTACCTTAACATTTAACCGAGACTTGTCTTTAAAGGAGCCTGTTAATCCTGATAACCTATTCACACCTTAAAGCCACCACGTCCATTCGTACTGCTTTAGGAAGAAGTTTTGAAGGAACGCTTGCCCGCAAGCGTGGGTATCCATTTTCTTCTCGCACGAAAAGTTGACGATCGCCAATACAGCAGCGTACAGACGCACACGTACACAAAAACACTTCCACGTCCGTCCACAATTTCGCCACATACAGCGAAGTAGATTCCTGAGAGCTGCGCGATTATCTTGTGTAAATTGGAGCAGTAGTTGAATACGAAATAAGAGCAAAAGGAATGAAAATTAACAAACTCGATCAGCATGGCACCCATGACTCCAGCGAGCAAAAAAAAAACAACAATGACGCGGACGAATACAGTGCACGCAGGCTTGACAATGAATATTGCAATGGACACTACATTACTCCTTGAGATCAATGATTTACGCACTTTTCACTAGAACTAAATTTTCCTGAGCTTATTGGCGAACGACGTTTCATTTTTTAACTATTATTGACGCAATATTATTACCATACGACTGAATGTTTGTGCAAACTATTTTCTTCGTCGTTACTTGAAATGGGCCGCGGCACTCTCTTTCCTGCTCTGTCCACGGACTGGTGTAAGCCACGGCAGGGCTTCACGGTGCCTACGTGCGCTCCTTCGAACAACTTTCTCCGAATTGTCCACCCATCCGATGGGCGCCTTTTTTTGTATTTTTTTTTTACTGTGCGCACCCCTTGCAACCTAGCAGTCAGGCGAGTTTTTTCGTACAATGGACTTCAACTTCCTTCCGCGGGCCCAGAAAGCTGCACGTGCAAGTCCTTTGAGACAGGCATTCCGCGGAGCTGAAATCGCTGCTTCGTGTACGCTGGCTATGAAGACGCGTTTCAGCCAAATTATTATCTTATTTCGCAAGCATTTATAATGATAATAATAGTATTCAATCAACCAATAATCAATCAATCATTTTTTAACCTACCCAAGAACAACCATAGGGTATTTCATGCTGGCGCGCACGAAAAGAAAACAAAAACAAACAATACATTACAGACTGTCCACAGAAATGCAAATCAATAAAAAGAGCAAAGTCGAGCAGTCGAAAACAAATCAGCGCACAATGAAAACAACAAATAAAAGAGTAGATATTCATGGAATGGGACTGAAAAATAATGTAGAATATACATAACCGTGCCGAAGGCTTCCTGAAAGACGGAAAAGGGAAGAATCTGTGCGTGTGCAAAGCTACGTTAGGACAGGGCAGCCCTCACTGACAGAAAGAAAATGACTGTAGACTATGAAAAACATAACGAATTAAGAAAGTTGACCTTAGATAGACTCAGTATTCTGTAAAGGATAGAGTGTTGAAAGAAGCTGGCAGGTACATGCAACGGTCGATTCTCTCTCGATAACTTACGCGGAGTTTCAAAATTATTACAACCGAGAAGGGCAGAATATCTCACCCTGAACTAGCTTGTAAAGAAATAACAGCTCAGCGCGATTTTGCCGGCTGTTAACTGATGGCAAATATAATATTCTAGCAGTGTTGAAAGGATTCTAGTGAAACGATGAGGGTAAATGCTTATGAAATTTTTCTGGACTCACTCAGTGGCGCTACTGCTGGATTTAGCAGGGCCATTCCAAATCAAATATGCATATGTACTCAAGTTGACGACGGCATATCGCGGTGTACAATTTGTAGAAGGCTGTAGGAGAACCGGATTCTCGCGAGATGTTGAGCCAACAGGAAGAGAATGAAGGCCTCGCATGGCAGCACATTTAATGCAAGTAGAAAAAATTCAGCATGCTATCAAAAAGAACACCAAGATAACTGATCTCATAAAACTTACATAACGACACAGTATGACAGCATATGAATTCGCTGTTGGACGTTTTGCGAAATACAACAACAACAACATTAATAATAATAATAATAATAATAATAATAATAATACACTCATATCATTCTGACATGTCCGAAAATATCTAGCCACATTGAATGAAATGCCAGTGTCCGGGTGCCCATGAATCTCTATACGCGAGTGTACACTTGTCAGTTTGGTGGGTATGTACCGGCATACATATCTTATAAGTGCACTACCGTATAGGTGTTGAAAGGATATGTTCGCAAGCAGTTTGAATCGTTACGCGCCTGCACAGCAAGGGGCTGTTTACATAATGTAGAGTTTGGCTTAGGTATCACGCCAGCCGGCAAAAAATGTGTCATACTAATTGTATTCACAAGGCAATGTTTAGGCTAATCCTGATGATGGCACGTGCGCTTTAGTGACCTCGACCAAGTAATGACACACCGACACAAAATAGAAGTTTTGTGAAGTCGGCAGCCTACGTTAAATGTTGCTATAAAGCTTCAGCATTTCATTACATTGTCCATTAAATATGTATCACATGTGAGTCAGCTGCACCTTTTTTAACGTACATGTCTATGACGTGAGATTTATTTGTCGCTTACAAACATTACACTAAATTAATTGTTCACTTGTGCAATCATAAAATTTTCGATAAATTTACTATGTGCACAGCCAGGAACATTATACGTAGCCAAAGGAAACGCAAGATGTATTTTTGCAATAAATTAGCACAACTTCCATCTTGAATGTAATCATAATGGTGCCTGGAAGTTTCATTCACGTAAGTTCTTTTTGTTTTTGAAAATACTCCCTTAAACATTGCACTGCGCATGCAAATTATAGTAAATGGCTGCTGAAAGCAATCGCAGATGAGGGGTCAACAGGATTAATAGAAATCTTGTTATATGAAGGGAGCATATAGCCATCAAAACTTTCAAATAGTCAGGAATTTTGTCCACCGATGTGGAAGCTAAAAGCGCATTGAAATTACTATTTCTTGCTGCCGAACAATATAAGTTGCATGCATTTTGTCTTTACATAATACTATATAGGATTGCTCTATAATAATAGCGAGGTTCGGAAGCTTCAATACGTTTTGTGACTTGACACGATTCCTTCCTCGTAAAACATGTCTGCTCTTGTATACATTATTTACGTCGTATTAATTGCAACTTATTGTTTCAAACCTAAATGCCATGAAAACTGTACGAGTTAAATTACACGAATGCATGCATATATGCATTCAACTGAGTTACAACTATCACGTACACAAAGCTCACCTGAAATTTCGGTTTTTTTGCACGGCAGAAACAACATATATATTTAATACTCCTATTGTTATGAAAAATAAGCAGGTCAGCTTTGTGTACAAATTGTTATATATTACAATTCGCATAAAAGTGTGATCACGGTGCTAAATATATACGTGGTTCATCCCAAATAAGAGAGCACTTCCACATATAAAGATCCACTTGATATGTTATATATGGTGTGGCCGTGCCTTATTTGGCCGGATTTGACTCCTTATATGGGCCAACCGCGTCATATATGGCCGTATATAACCCCATACATGAACCGACTCCGCCAGATATACATCCATATATGCTCATATGTGGCCACATATGCTGCCATATATGCTTATATATGGCCAGATATAACTTATATATGGGCCATGTATGGCGTTTCCGTAAGGGGGAACACCGACGCAGGTAGGGTCTGGTAGCTAACGCTCACTCCCGCTCCCCCTACTCTAGTCATTTCTTCCCGCGAAAAGATGAATGTATTTCTTCTATATAGTGACGAATGTTTTCTTCAGGTTTTAACTGTCAGCTAGGCTTAGCAACGTGCTTTCAATGTTTCATTTACAATGACCGGAAATAGGAAGTATCGCATGCTATGGCCTTTTTTTTATCTTTTCTATTTTGGTTAGCTGCTCACTCTCTTCTGCGCTGCATGGCTGTAGCATAACAGTAAGCTTGGTCAACCTTCAGTTTTTTTTGTGGTACTTGTGGTGGTTGAATAATATTCCTGCTGGAAATTGAAAGAACTTTTGAAGGTTTCATCAGTTTACTGCAAAGAACATTTTTACAGAAAGTACAGCATATGCTGATGGCAATGTTTTGCCTCAGCATTTGAAACCGTTGGACTGATCGTTTTTCTGTGGATATTCCAGTTCTATATTTAATGCAGATAACAATGAAATAATGACTAAAACATTTTCCTTTTCTGTTCAATGTTTTAGAAGTCAAAGTGAAGCATTTAGTGAAGAAACGTCCTAGAATACGGCGGGTAGTTAGGCTGCTCCTGATGATGATACGCGTAAATGTTGCTTCATTTGTAGTTCATCTCATAAGATGTTTTCATATCCAGAAAAATGGCTACTTAGCTGGATTGTTTCGATAAATTTTTCACATATTCTTACTATCATCTGCGCTCCAGTTGAAGTGCTAGATCAGCATAGATGTAACGAGCCTGGTTCATTTAGGGCTTTGCTTTTATCACCGAAAATAAAAAAAAACATGAAACTCAGTCTTGTATAATGGAATTTGTTCACAATTCAACTTTTTTGAAAAGTAGTCCCATATCGACAACAGAGGAATTCGGCAGAAAATATTACATCGACTTACATTTGCATCCCCTTCTGGACCTAGAAATGGCAGAAGCGATGGGGACTTACTCAGTTCGACGCATGGGACCAAAAATATGCGGAACGCTATGGGAGCACGCTTCGCGCTCGAAAATAAAAACAACACAAAGAAACGTTCTTTTCACATTGCAAATTGTGTTTAGCGCTTCTCTCAAGCCGAGGCAAGGCCTGCTGCTACTCTTCTGGGAAGTAGATCTCGTCTTTCCAGGGTAACGGCTGCGTAAATAGAACGTCATTGGGGAATTTCACGCGGATAACTTAGATATTGGCGGCATTGTGATCGAACGAACTTTGTGCGCATACTACAATAAGTATAAAAATCTACAATAAAACGGCGTTTTTCCGGAACAGTGAAGTACAGCACGCTGTGCAAAACGCACATGTTGTGAACACGAATAGCATTTCGTTTACTGCTTTCCATATTGTTCGTAGCCAAGTTTAATGAATGGGAATAGCATAATAAGCAACGCCAAGAGACGTGTTAGAGTTCTATGGATGCACGTATATGCAGAAAAGCACTTTTTAAGGGACACATATTCTGTGGCTCTATTCTGTATTTGTGAAAACTGCGCGCAGTATGGACGGAGTATGGCCAGGTTTCTTTTTCTTTTTTTTTGGTCGGAAAATCTCGTGACAAGAGGCGCACGCACCTTCGAGAATAAAAAAAACACTAGCTAGTGTGTGTATTTATTGAAATAAATGGGTAAAAAGTGTTTTATGCTTTTGTTTGTTGGACTGCGTCTGCGGTTGCAGGAAAACACCATACATTTTTTTTCCCAATTCGCCGGTGTCTTTTTCGGACAGAATCCAAGTTGACTCCCCACTACTATCTTTTATCTTATCCTCTCCTATCAAGAAAACAAACAAACAAGGAACTGCCTAATAACAGCTGTTCGCATTAGCTCCAGCTCACTGAGTTCCCCACCCTCATCCTCCTCTTCCTCCTCAAATGACAGTGACACGCAGGTAGAAATAGCTGTTTTGAAGAAATTCGTAAACAATTTATAAGCACAAGCAAGAGCACAAACGAACATTATCTAGAAAGAGCCAGAGCTTCTCCAAAAACCCCAACACAGGCTACAGAAACTGCTCAGTTTTTCTTGAGTAGCATGAGTTTGCTATATATGTGCGGGTTGTGTCGAGGCGACGTTTCCACAAGAGGTACTCGTCTTCCTCAAGTCTAGAACAGAACATTTTTTTTCGTCGCAAGCTTCCATCTTCCACTCCCCGCCGTTTTTCAGATTTTCACTACACATAACAAAATATGGCAGCTTCTTACTGCTAAGCATAAACGTGGTGTGCAGCTGTGCGGCCATCGTTTCTCTTCGCCTTTCTTCCTTCGTCTCGTTTTCACCTTTCACATCAATTTTTGCTATGACCTCGTGTCTCTTTCACTTTGTCTTTCTCTCTCTATCTCGCTCGTCTATGCTTCCCTTTCTTGTCTTTCTCTCTCTCTATTTGTCGTTTACCTCTTCCTATCTATCTCGTTCTCTTTCTGTCTATATATTTATCGCTAGTTTTTTCATGTTGCCTCTCTGTTTTTGTACCTTTTCTTTTTCTCGATTCAGCCCTTTCATTTTATGTTATTCTCTACCTTTCCCACTTCGTCACTCTCAAAACTTTAATGTCCATGCTCCTTTCCTTTTCACATTTCCTCTTTACATGCAGGTTACATACAAATCAAATGAAGAGACTGTTAGAAGAACCTCTCCGTAGGTTAGCTCTAAATTTATCCCTTCCGGTGGTTCTTTCCTTTGGAGCAGCTGAAAAGGGATTTAGCCAGATGCACATTTGCAAGGCCGTGGTGGGTTGCATTAGGACCCTGAGGACCGACCGACCGACCGACCGACCGACCAACCTTTCCTTTATTACAGTCTGAATATACTATACAATGCTATGTTATACTCGACTGGCGTGTCAGAGTGAGCAAAATATTTCCATTCACCAAAGAAAAAAAACTGCCTGCCTAGCCAAGTGGTGACTATGGCCCTCTTATTGTGCTTACTCTAGTTCGAATCCCACCTCGTCAATAATTTTATTAGCCAAACAATTTTCGTCCTTACTTCGTTTTGTATCTTTTTCTTTATTTCTGTCTTTTTTTTTCTGCAGACGTTTATTCAACCATCCGAACTATTAACTGCCAGGCTGGGGGGAAATTGGCGCACTTGTTCTGGAACTGAAAATGACAAAGGGGAAGAAGGCGAGAGCAGGGCGGTTCGTGATGATCATCATTCCGTGATGATTTTCTCACGTTATGCACCAATGCTGGGCTTCCAAAGCCTACTGTTTAAGTATTAGCATAGATCAACGGCCTCACAACCAGTAAACGTCGTTTTCACGGCCTACATTGTCAGCGATATCAATTGGTAGCCAGTTTATTTTTACTGCGAGATGAACGTCTGCCACTACATCTGCTGTATTCTTTCTGTAAAAATCAAATTGACACCATTTAGCACTTGCAAACGTATTAAAATTGTGGAAGAACGGTTTTGTTTGCTCTACTTCAGTGTACTCGCTTCCATGCCCGCAATTATCACCTATTATCTACTTCAAAGCCATGATGACGTGGCAAGGCAATGTGGGTTTCTTCTTTTTTCCAAAGATATTTCCTCCCACTTGTTCAATGAAGAAACTACTTTCTGTGTTATTAGTAAATGTAAGCATGAAAGGCACTGATTAGCTCATTAAGACTAACTCACCTCATTTCGCGTAGCCTCAGCGGCAAGGGCGTTGTAAACAGCGCCAAAAGAAGGCGTCAAAGGCGTTGTTGTTGTGCCTTAATCACTTTACTAAAGTGCCAAAGAGGCAATTACGGCGTCAGTAATTGCGATGAAGCAGCCCACGCATTCTTTCTTGTATAATTGTGGCTTACGGGGCGCAAATTGGTTCGAGGCAGTGGAGCTACTTTATCAGGTGTCAGCAAAGAACGTGGAAGGACCACCTGCCCTGGCTGGTTCTGTAGTGGTATCTTGTTTATATCATTCAGAGAGTGCAATCTCGGCAATCGTTTATACTTCAAGACTGTGTGCTTATATGTTTAATAAAGTTTCAAACTTCGTACACACACATCCTATGGCATATTACGATGCATGTTTCTGACCGAATTCAAACCTGGAATTCACCTGCATACAGCTGCCAAATACGAGCTAAACATGGCAAGGTTCTTGCGTATAGTAGGTAGTGTTGAATAAGTATTACTTTATTTCGATGGCGTTCCTCAATATTGTCTAGTAATAGCATGAGCTCGGCTAACAGATAATAAATAATATTTATACATCATCGGTATTCGGTGTGTTAACAGAACTAATCTCTCCATTTAGTCTCCTTCCTACCATTGAGGGCCCAAGGAATTTCTTTCTTTAATTTATAAGCCTTCATTGAAAACATCAGTATCAATTGAGATTGTTTGATGCACCGTGCCCCATTCCTTATACAAAACGGTTATCTTGAATCTCCTGTATATAAATGATCTGGAGTCTTGCGAAAACCATCCGGAGTGGGTATCGCTGGGCGTCTAGCGAGCGTAGGACCTTGAACGTGTGCTTCGGTAGCGCAGAAAGCAACTAATGTGCAACTGAAATACCTGAACCCAACAAATCTGAGCCACCAGCTGCAAACTGCATGAGCAGCCTCAATTGTCTTATGTTGTGAAACGAGACGTCCTTCTTACGCGTCGCAAAGCAATAGTCGTTGTCTTACAATAAAGCGCAACTATATTGAGTGTTGTTCAAACAATCACGCAAATTTAGTGTACCAACAAAAATAGAAATAATGCTTTCCTGTGGAGATTCTGCACATCCTGCTCGTTTCTCAGGCCCACCCCGAAGGAATTCATCCAATTAATGTGTTCGCACGTTATTCCAACGTGGAATGCGGCGGAAAAAATTTGTGCTTTAGTTATGTGACTTTCGGAACAAGTACCAGACAAGCGCATTCCCTGCAGTAAAATATATAAGAGCGTTCGCATTCCCCAACTTTAATGTGTTTTAGCGCCAGGCGCTGCGCTTTTGCGAGTTGTACGCGTATTGAATTTCATCGAAGCGAAGCATACATACTCTCAATGTTAAATGACAGACGGTGCTTTGAAAACGTGGTGTGGCTTAAAGACAAATCATTTGAGATGATCTAACTGCGATAAGCGCTTCTTCAAGCCATCTTTTTTTCCCTTCAAAAAGCAACTTTACGCCAGCTATTCTTGATAACCAACGTTAAGCAGACTGGTTCTCACGAGCGTGAAAACAGTTTGTGCTCCCTGCTACAGTAATAGCTCCCTGTTAGGAGAAAGAAATGAAGTGCGAACGTGTTCGTGCGTGCATGCGTGCGTGTTATTGTAGAAACATGGTGCACTCTACTTCCGCTGTAAATGCCGGGAAGGAGCGTTTTAGTTAATAAATTTTCCTTTTTTATTTTGTCTTTTCTTCAGAAACTCTAGGCAAGAACAAACGTACCAGTGATTGTGGTTGCACGAACCTTCATAAGATGTAAATACCATCGTTCGGGAAACCCATATTATCACACTTAGTTGGTGTATGCTGGAATAGCGTGCACTCTAAAACACTCTACTACGCTTTGGGCACAGCGGAGATTGTATTTCACTTGAATAAAGATAGTTTCAATGCACCTATTCTTTTTAATTAGTGGTTTGGTCAAAGAATAAATTACGAGTTTACCAGCGCACGTTAACGCTTATGTATGGAGAGTTCAAATTCTGCCAGAACACGTGTTCTGGTAACACGGTAACGCAAAGAAAAAGATACGCATAGAAGATAAAAGCCTCTAATAAACTTTGCTCCACCATGCGACCTCTGGGCGTGTAAAAATGGCTCTGACAAAGCTTGAAGCTCAGTAACTGCGGATAAGATATTTTATTTCATCACTCAAGTCAACTTACGCATCATGCACCTACTCACATCGGCATGAGCATGACGTCAGGCAACAGTATTCTGGCAACTTCACGTATTGGTTTCAAAGGCGTCTAGTATAAAAACATACGAAATCGCTGCTCGTGCGCAGTTGCTGCTCGATCAACGCAGTCTCCCCACCTATACTTCACCGGGCGTCCCTTGACGCTGCTTACGAAAGATGGACAGGGCGTTTCCTCTCTGCCTGAATAGCACCCGACTGCAGACCTCGAGCGTGGTTGGAAGTTACCGCATGCACTCTTCGGGTGGTGGAAATAGGTCGCCTTGTTTCGACTCTGCTTCAGCCACATTCGTCGCCAGTGCTCATGTGCTCTCACTGGCGCAAAGAGAATACAATGAGCGGAAAAGTGTCGTGAATTCGGACTTTGTGCGGAACATGACGTTTCAGGCGGGGCTGATGGCAAAAGAAAACTCGTTGAAACTGTCCGAGTATTTCCATTGTATTAATAGCAGATGAACAAACCTCGTTCTTCCCCAGCCGAACTTCAATGCGTGAAAGAAAGCACTGCTTTGTTTATTCCAAAATGTGCATTGCGAATACCGAATAAAGTTAAAAGATACACAGCGAAATCTTATTGCGACAAATCTGAAAGTGATCTTTCAGGAAAAATGAACTCGTAGGTATAACATGTCGTTAAAACTGTCACACACTAACGACCACCGAACTATTAAATTGATAAAGTAACCCCGAAGAGGAGCACTCTTACAAGAAGCGTTTTCATGCAGCTTCGCGTAATAAAAGCGTCGAACAGGACAACGCACTTTCAGCGTGATAGACTCTGCTTCGTGCCGGAGCGATTAAACGAAGGCGTGCGCGCTAATTGCGGAGCATGCATGTTCTAAGCCACACCCCTCCAACTCAGCCGTCCCCCATTTCCTCTCTAAGCAATGGCTTCCGGCCTCCTCCCTTGAACATCAAAGTGGACGAAAAACGTTCCATTTACCGCCCTCCAGTCACGTGCTTCAAAAGTCGGGGTTCCCATGAAGATTTATCTCCGGCCGAGACCTTGTAGAAGCTGAGCTCATTCACGTGCTCTGGCGAGTCGAGGCCTTCCTACAGCATTCGGCTGCATTGTATGGGCTTAGGAGACGTCCGAACTATGCAGACGTCCGCCTTGTGAAAACTTACGTGTCCTGTAGCATAAGCATGCGCAGGGTCTCCCTTCAGGAGTAGTGAAAGTTCGTCGCAGCATCCTCTTCTTATTAAGTCAATGTACAGAAAGCTGCATTTGCGCCTCCCCCCCCCCCCCCCCGCCCCACACCTCCTGGCTTCACCTACGTCCTAGAGTCATTATGTGAGCTAGTTGAGGCTCAAAATACTTCGCACGTAAGCTATGCTAAGGATGGACAGCTGCTCAGGCTCTAGCCCGACTTACGTGACTGGAAACAACCGTATCCTTCAGCCGAAGAAGTAGTCTCGCTTTTTTCTGATGCAAATCTTGCAAAGCAAGTGTTATTTACCTTGTAAATGCAATATTGTGTCCATTGAAAAAATCAGAAGGTTATTAGAAACAACTAGCACTATTGCTCGGAATTCCGTGATGAACGTCGAAAGAAGGATTGGAGTGTCTATAGCTGACAGCGCGGGACTGGTGAATCCCTTTTTAGTGTGCTAAATCTGGCATTTGTTGGATACCATATCATGACAAACGTTCTGCAATATATATTTACAAAAGAAAAAAAAAGCCTCGCTGCATAATATCAAGTCATGGAAGTGCTTGCCACTTATTTAGTAACACTGCTGTATCCAGCGCCAAAAACGGCAATAGTGCTTAAACTATCGCATGGTGCCTCCCGTGTTCGATGATCAGAGAGCAGGTATTATTTAACCACTTCATAATCCAAACCGGCAGATTTATGACATGGTTGGTGGCCTGCTGGACAGTTGTAAGGTGTCGTGTTTGTCTTCCTATATATAAGAATAATGGACATATTTATTATTCACGGTGCATTTAAACTATACCTTGCTTGAGTTGCTATGACGTTTCAGATACAGGCCAGCAACATAATGAAAAAAAACATTAACTACAATTTCATTATGCCACTCATTGTAACCCAGTTTTGAACGTTGCTAGTTTTCTTGTTGCCTGTATCTAACGCTTTAATTCGAGCGTGATCATGCCCCATCGAGTCAATAGACGGTAACCAGGCCGGACAACTAAAGTGCTGCACACTTGAAAAAACTCGAACGAAATATTCAGACTCAGATAGGATTGAACCCGGCCATTTTCGTAGCAGTCGACTATTTTACCGGTGCATTGAAACTCCTTTGCAGAAATAGCCTAAACAAAGATGATCGTGTCGGGCAAAGAATTGCCTAGACTTAAGTAACAATTCATGGAAGAAAAGTAGAACAAGCGAGCGTCACAGATTATGAAATGGGCTACGAGTGGGTAGTTTAAGGCTTCCCACATGTTACGAACAGCGCAGGTATAATTTTTCAGCGTTCTCAGTCACAGCGGAAACAAATTGCACATCATGCATCACAGGTATATGCAGGTACCTCGTCTTTCCACAGAATGTTTGATAAATATGGGTCCTATATTATTTCGCAAAATTTTGGACTTCTGACGTAGTGGGTACCTATCAAAGGTAATTGCATTCGTTGCCCCCTCTCCCACTAAAGAAAAAATGAGTTTGGGACGAACTCAACAAAGGCGGCTTTCGCAAAATAGTGAGAGCTTTCGCTGTAACCGTTTTTCATGTTCTCTGCAGGTGTGGCAATTTTTAAGTGAACGAAAATGAGTAGCTCAAGGCAGCCGCTCACGTTTATTAAAGTTTAATTTGGATGTTATAAGTGATCGCAAGGCTGGATAATTCTTTCTAAAACGGGGCATGGCTACACAACCTTCCTATCCAGAGGGCCTTTATATATCGCTCAGCTGTAAAATATCTTCTTTGATGTGAGAAAAAAAAACGCCTTTCTTACACCCCTTCGTGTGCCTTCTATTTCACGCATTGTATGCACAGCTAGATAGACACCTCAATGGAAAAGAAATATCATATATGTTCAGTTAACGCCTGTCTAATAACGTCTGTTGCCGCAATATCTAGATAAACGCACTTTACATTAACGCGATCATAGGGGCCGACGAATATGAGATGGGCTCTAATGTGTGCGTTCTCTACAGCACTTCTTGAAAGATGGATGTATGGTGCCCGTGTTTCTGTTTGTGGCGAGAGCGCTATCGCTCTCTGGTAGAAGGTGGCTGCGATGCTCAAGGCCAATAGGAAGTAAAAAGTCAGCGTGCCCGATCGCAGTCTGCTGAAGCAACAGTTGATGAGTGTGCCTTTTTTGACAGTGTGCAAACGATACAACGTGGATGGCCTGGCCACCCTTCGGAATTCAAATTAGGTCTCCGGAGTAACATGCTTCCGGAGAGCAGTTCCGTCGGACGCGATTAAGAAGGAAGGTCGTAGGCAGCAAACATGAAGGGGGTGCTGGGCGTAGCTGCTATAGATTGGCACTATACTCCAAACGGGGCTCAAGGCCAAGTGTGTGCAGGGTAGGACGGCCATGTGTATTCTGGGTAGGCCTATACGAAGTGCGCTAATGTGTGGTGGGGGTTTAATTGAAGCAGCTTCCATGAAGGGGCATAGATGTAATATCTGCGTACACGGTGCTTTGGAAAAAAGAACATGCGCACACAAAGAACGTCGGCAGGTTATTTTTTGTTACTGCAAAATAGATGGCTATACAGAGTACGCACAACCATATCAGATGACGTTTATAAGTAACTGTGCAAATTGCTCTAATACTTCTTTGCAGCTCGCAACTAGCGCATAGAGCTCTCATTCGCAAACTAGAAATACATTTACCATAATGCAACTATACCACTTTATTGAAGATCCTTTTAGATGCATGGCAAAAAACGCACGTTCGGGCAACGTGCACTAAATCGAATTCTAAACGTTAGCTTAGCATGCTGAGTCCTTGCATGGGTGACATTCACAATTAAGCTTTTGTACTGTTTCTATGAAGACATAATAACTTTTTATTCTATTTACTTTTGGGGCTTGGGAGATGAAATAATAAATAGAGGGAAGTACCGTCTACCTATTTGTTGATCTGTTTATTGAACTTCTGTATTTACCATAATTTGTTCAACAAAAAAGACATTGTGGCCAAGGTAGTTCCTCAATTAGTTGGAACAAAAAGGTATGGTGCAAAGAAACGATGGAAACGACTGGAGACATGAACTGACGCTAACTGGAACCTGTGTTTGTTAGTTCGTGTGTTTACAAGTTAAGAACGAAACGACGAAGAACCATACGCGTTGGGTTGCTTTAATGCTTCAAGCTTTTAAGCACAAAATTCAATCACGTGCCTGTTGAAGCTGCGTCACGCCACTTATCTTCTTACTTACACCTGCTTTGCAGTGTGGTCGAGCTACCGAACATAGTTTTCACTCAATCGTACTTAAGTTGACAGCATTTATGGTTTTAATATTGTCTGCGTCACTTCAATGGTGATCATTCTGTTTGCATCTTTTTCCAGGCGATTTAAAGAATGAGCTGAATACATTTACGATAATGATTATATTGTGAACAAATTTAATTCCAAATATCGCGCACGCGTCTGGTAACAGAACAACAACAACAACAACAACAACAACAACAACAACAACAACAACAACAAAAAGTAAAGGCTAACAACATCGAATCACATGGCTCATCGGTCAGGTGCCTTTATAATGTGCTTCTTTTTTCAGGTCGGCTAGCTTTAATAATTAATGCAGCATTCTCGCGATAACAAAGGTGAAAGTTTATCGACAACTGCAGGTTAATTTGCAAACTAGTAATTTTTATATGCTCACACTAAGGCTTCCTAATTTTTTGGGCGCCGTGACCAGTTAAGAGATAAATCAAATCAGCAAAGAGCACAATGAAATATTCAAATTTGGTATGCTATATTTTGGGACCACACCGACATCAGAGACACACCTCTATAAGTGTCAAACGCTGTCCTATCACCACCTCTAAAAAGTGGGACAGCAATTGCTTACCGGCAATAATCAGGTAACGAGTGATATTACAAGGACTGTGGATTGGATAAACCTTTATTTGGTCCTCCAAAACACGGATCACTGTGTTGCGAGCATTACAAGGATTTGTGAAAAAATAATCACTAGGTAGTACGATGGCCAATCCACAAATCGTGGGAAATAATCATTTGTTATATCTTAAGGTCCCAATAATTTTTCTTGTCCAAAAGAAGAAGCTCTCGAATATGCCTTCTCTGTTAATATTTGAATCATCTTGCTGAAGTGGGAATGTAGTAGGCGATTCATACGCTTCGTTGCCCTCCTTTCTCTTGCAGAAAACCGACTGAAAAAATAGATTGAGTCTTTCAGAGATGCCTAACTTTTCGTTATTACTTCCTTTTATCGACGATCAGAATTTTTTTTTACTTCTCGAGCTCTTCAAAGTGATATCGAGGGTGATATTAAAAAAAGTACTTAGATTGTGCAATCTAGGCTTCTAATTTTTTAGCACATATTTCTATCGAGGTGCTTACAGTCTTGCGCAATCTCCTTATTTTACGCTTCATAGGAGCAACACGGAACAATCACCACGCAAACCTGTATGTAATTTGGTGCTTAGAGAAAATTTCAAGCGATTTGATCAAAGATTACGGTAATTTTCTTGAAAACTAAAACTACCACAATATTCAATATAACACCAAGAAATACTCCAAGAAGCCGTATAGTTCACGGATGTAGGCAAACATTTGTTTTCCGGAGGAGGAGAGGGCATTGTTGAAGTGGTCAGTTCTTTATTGCTCTCTATGTCATGTCAAAAAAATTCGAGGGGGGGGGGGGCAGAGGCTTGGTATGCCCCCCTTGGCTGCGCGACTGCTACGCTTCCGCCGCGTCTGCAATTAACGTGTTGATACTTCTGTTCATGAATATCTCATCCATGTACTCAAAAACAACTGTATCAAAGAAAAATTGCCTCACTCAGCTGCAGAAAGGGGATATTTGCTGGCGCATACTGATGCATCAGAACGCCTCCGAAGCCGCCTAAAAAAATTCAATGCTGGCTGGCGCAGGGAACCACAAGCTGACGCACGTAAGAATCCACAACTTACTACTAAGAAGCAACAGACGAAGGTATCAAAAACAAACAAAAATCACAGCATATCCACGGAGTGAATGATGATGAGTGGGGCGAAGCGTCCATCAGCCCATCTGTGCTTCCGTCCGTCCACACGACCACCCATGCGTCCATCCGCGCGTTCATCCGTGAGCCCGTCCATCCATCTGTCTGTCTGTTCGTGCATCCATCTATCCGTACGCCCGCGCGTGTGTCCATTCGTCCGTCCGTCTGCTAGTCTGAGTCTGTCGATCCGTCCGTCCGTGCGTCTATCCAGTGAACACTCCAAGTATCACCATCTCCCATCTCGCATTCCCTGTGGCACATACCCGCTCTAGAGCGTGTCCGCGGTCCGGCACGTGGCGAGACCACGGGCCGCGGCATCCGCCTCCTCGTTGCGGTTCGGAGATCCTGGTATCAGGTCCCTACCCATGTGAGCCGGGAACCATTTTAGCATCAGCCTCGACTTGGACTCGTCGCTTGCCAACGCCCTAGCAGCCGCCCCGCACACGGCTCCGCGCGAGAAGCTACGGATGGCCGTCTTGCTGTCACTGAGTATTGTCCGCACGCCCGGGGAGCGCGCCGCCAAGGCTATCGCCATCTCCTCGGCCTGGCTCGCGCTCCGCGTACGCACGCTGCATGACGTGACGATCTTGCCCGTCGTTGCGGCGACCGCCGCCGCCACGTAGGCGTCCTTGTTCTTGACTTTGGCCACGTCCACGTAGACGGCGCCCTCGTCGTTCTGATGTTGCAGCAGCAGCGCCCTGGCTCGCGCCGCTCGTCGTCCCTCGCTTTCGCCGGGACCCATGTTCTTTGGCAGCGGATACACCACCAGTCTTCGCATGGTTGACTCCGTGAGTGGAGACGTTTCGTGGTCTTGTTCCTCGGGGGAGGACAGGCCCACTCGTTCCAGCAGCCGCCTGCCGACCGCGGTGCGGCCCAGGCGCGTCAATTGAGCAGTACGTTGGGCCTCGCCGATCTCCGAGAGCGTGTTGTGCGCTCCCAGAGATAGCAAGGCCGTCGTCTTGGTGCCGTTGAGCAGGCCCATGGCACCCGCATACGCCTTGCGGATGGCCGCGTCGATTCGCTTCCTCTCCGCTTCCGTCCACTTGTGAAAGGCCCCCGCGTATGCTGCGTGGCTAACTGCAAAGGCCTGCAGCAGTCGCAGGAGGCTCGCTTCTCGGATTCCTCGGGACCTCGACGTGACCCTCTTGACGAGTCTCGTCGCTATCCCGATCTTCGTTACTATGTGGTTGGCTGCCGTCCCGTTCGTGCGGTGGGCGTCCACGTACATGCCTAGTACTCGGAGCGCCAGCCAGCATTGAATTTTTTTAGGCGGCTTCGGAGGCGTTCTGATGCATCAGTATGCGCCAGCAAATATCCCCTTTCTGCAGCTGAGTGAGGCAATTTTTCTTTGATACAGTTGTTTTTGAGTACATGGATGAGATATTCATGAACAGAAGTATCAACACGTTAATTGCAGACGCGGCGGAAGCGTAGCAGTCGCGCAGCCAAGGGGGGCATACCAAGCCTCTGCCCCCCCCCCTCGAATTTTTTTGACATGACATAGAGAGCAATAAAGAACTGACCACTTCAACAATGCCCTCTCCTCCTCCGGAAAACAAATGTTTGCCTACATCCGTGAACTATACGCGCCCGCCTCCGAAGACACGACGGCGACCAAAGAAGAAGGCGAGGAGCAGCTGCTCGATTACGGCGACATCCTCGCGTGGTACAGGGAGCAACGGCGTGGCTTCCCGCCTCCGCACAGGGATCTTACCCGGTGGGAGGCGGTGAGGTTGCGCCAGCTCCAAACCGAGACTGTGCTGACCCCATCGCTAGCGCGACACGTGTGCCCCGAACTCTACGTGAGTGAAATGTGCAGTGTGTGCGCGAGCGCGAGAGCCACCCTGGCTCACATACTCTGGGGATGTGACGCAGACAGCGCGGACGGTCCGGTGTTACCGCCGCAAGTAGAACAGCGTGTGGGGTCTACGGACCCAGAAGACCAGCGAAGGGCCGTCCGGCAGCTCGAGGTCGCACTGGCGCTGCAAAGGCGAAAGGGGGACACCCTCAGTAACCCGAGCGGCGACGGGGCACGAAGGCCTTGAGGTCTAGGCCCGCGTGACATTAGGACTTCTAGTGTAACGTGAGATAGGGTGAACCCCACGCCCTGCGCGGCCGGAGGGAATCCCGCATGCTGGAACCCAATAAAGTTTATTCTCTCTCTCTCTCTAGAGCGTGTATGTGCCACCGGTGGCTACGTACTACTACATAAATACATACAAGAATGGACAAACCCACGCTATAAGGAGCTTCGCCCCTAAAAAGATTATAATGTCTTGAGCAACAACAGAAAACATAAGAGAATATGTGCGTATGGCTGAAACAACCACCGACCATGCAGCAGGCGTTGCCTACAAAGGGAGACTGCGCGTCGCAAGCCGTGTGCTCAGCATCGGGTGCGCGTTAAAGAACCCAAGGTGGTCGAAATTTCCGGAGACCTCCACTACGGCGTCGCTCATAATCATATGGGTGTTTTGGGACGTTAAACCCCACATATCAATCATCAATGCGTGTGGCAAGGCAGAAAAAGGAGAATGTAGAAAAGTATGGTACCATGATTCTCAGAGTTCACATGTTAGACGTTAACTTCTTACAGCATTTTTAGGGTCGAAGCTCCTTAAGGCGTGGGCCGTGCGTACCCTGTGTGTAGCTACCTCTCGTTTAGTTCCTGCAGTGTTCACTAGATGGTGGTACTTGTAGCTTATGATGAAAAGATGCAAGATGTTATAAACTAGACGGCTGTACTTGTAGTTGATGATGAAAGATGCGAGATGGTGTAAAATAGGAATGATGTCACTTATGGCGCGTGTCATTGGTGGAAGGCAATTGTTCAATTTTGTGCGACAACGTACGTTGGGGGGAACGTTGTAAGACAATCGAGTGGGCAAAATGTACGAAGGATTCATGGTTTACCAGGTTTACCTCCGGAGCTTCGCCCACTCACCATGATTCACTTCGTGAACATTGCGGCAATTTTTTCTGTGTTCTTTTTATTTACTCTTGCCAGGTAATGACAGCTATATCTTAGCTTGCCTTTTAAAAAAAACAGTGTCCCGGGGAGCCATTGAGGGAGTGCTCCTTCCTCTGATAGGTTGACGTGTCGCTATTTGAGCGTCTGTATGGATGCTCAAAAATCAATTAACAAAACATTTTCAAATTGTGCTAAAAAAGAAAAAAAAGACCTGCATGTGCTTTGTCTCTACTCTATCTGATCACATTTTGCCTTAAGCGATGAACGATATCTGCAGAATCGCGCGTCTGCACACCGGTGGATCTTTGGTTGCTTCAATGCATACGGTGTAGCGACATTTTCATGTCTGCTGCAGAGCTTTCTCACCTACATACACGGTTCTTAGGCTTACGCACTGCAGTTCAGGAGATGCTTACGGGATGACTTTAGGCTCTCCCATAGTAGAGTACCTAGTGCTCTAAATCATAAACCACTTTTCCTAAACACACGCATGGTGCGCACGGGAGCAGAACGTGGGCTGTTTGCAAGACTGGTTTTTACAGTGACCTTGTACGTACTGTGGCGGCGACGCTGTTAAGCGGAAGTACGACACAAACCTCATGGATGCGCAATGCCACACTCCAGAAAATGTGGCTCATTGTGTGGAATTACCTAGATGAGCAGCCGGAAACGCTCGGCGAAGAGGCTTTCCTTCGACGATGGTACATACTTTTCTTCAGAGTAAGGGATGGACAGCTGAAGTTTCCATTTGTCCCGTACTAGCCATGCACCCACTCTAGTACGCATGCATACGTGGTATTCCGTAAAATGTGATTGACTTGATTAATTTTAATTTTACTTCGACTTGTACCATTGGATACTCAGTGATCAAATAAATTTTTGTGCTCCTTTGTAAGATGTATACACTGTCTTCACTTGTTTTTGATGTTTCGTTTGTGTATGTACAAGTTGAGTGTACAAGAACCTCCCCTTTCTTAATGCGTTGCGACAGCTTACAGTTCTGCCAAGGCCTCCAAGATGGTGGGCGTGTGGCGAGCTTCTGGCGAGTTTCTCTCCAGCCGCCCAATCACACTGAGAAAGCTTGCTTTTAGAGGGGGGCGTGGCCTGCTCTTTTTCCCGCACCTCGGCGCTCTTTCGTATGATCAAATAGGAGGCAGCGCGCACATGAAGGCTCCCTATGGTCGAAAAGACTGTCGTACTGTTGCGAAAGCTTGCATGTAATGAGCGAAAAATATAACTTCGCGCTCATTTGGGAATGTCGGGCCAAAGTATACGAGAGCCAGAGTCAATGCTTGAGCGTATGTATTCTTAAATTGGCTTTCTTGCTGTATATTTGCGCCAGCGATGTTAGAGCACTTATAATTGCGATGCCTCTGCAAGAGATCCGGATTTTCTAGAAACTTATTGTACTTCGAAGTTTGCCGGCTGTATTGTACGGAAGGGACTGGCGAAGAAAAAAATGACAAGCCGATCAACAAGCGAAATCAGAAGAGTGCCGGATTCCACTTTCACGGATTACACAAAATAAAAGGGTTGCTTTCTTTTTTATTTCATAAAACTAGCGCTGATTTTCATTGCAATGCAGTTTTCATAATCTTCCCGTCAAGCCGCAGAAGCAGGATACAGGGAGGAGGGTGCAGGCAGTCGCCATGCGTCCAGATTCTAGACCGGTTCTGCGACAACCACGGGTTGGTTACAGGCCCGTTTTGAACACTTACGGTCGCCCAGTCGCACTGTGAGTTTTAAAATGTTTAGTGAATACGTTGGGCAATGTAGGAAGGAACACTGGATGGTTATGCTTGTTCAAAGAGTATGCAATACGCGTTCAGAGTTTGATTTACTTGGTATAAAACTGCGGTGTTAGACAATAGTGACAATTCACACCTTTTCCTTCCTAAGTAGTCTACTTCGGCGAATGTTATGCTACATGTGCGACCATTTGATTTGAATTCAGTCGAGAGTAAAGTAAATGAACACGACACTAATTTTTGCATTCTGCTACCTAACATAAATAATATTCAGAAGACAAAAAAAGAGACGATCACAACTCAGGCTCTTTCACTGTGAAAGACGTGGGTAGTGAAGGTAGGTTGGCTACTTGAAGCCTTCTATAATATTCCGGCAAAATTACTCCTCACGTGCCTTATTTCAACGACATGACCAGGGCACTCAGTTACGTAGAACCTATCCCCGCTTCGGTTCACCACCTCATAAATATTCGCATGCCATATATAGCAAAATTAGGAGTCAGGGTAAGAGAGCAATACAATTCAACGCCGATAATTAGCCCAGTTTTCTCACATACAATTCTACAGAAAAGAGAAATGCTAGAATGCCACAATGTTTATCAAATAAGGTATTTACACCGAGACAAAAGGCACTGTAATGAAAAAAAGTAACACTGGCCTAGATGAATCGATACCTCCGCATACGTATGCCTCTCAAAAAAATGCAGCAGTAGCTATGCTTTTCTTGGTAAATGGGATGAAAATAAACGCGGGGACAGAAAAAAGAATACTTTCCTTCATTTACGCCAGAAGAATGGGGCGAAGAATCTTGCTCAGGCGCGAAAAAGAAAATATCATGTACACGGTGAAATCCTGTGCACTATGCTGTCTGTCGTAGTATCCACCGCCACCGAAATTCGCGCCCTCTCACGGTAGCCGGGCACGTGAGGCCATACTCGTTCATTTCGCTGCGGAGCGCGATGATTGGGACGGCCAGAGCGAAAGACGCTGCGCGCCCGCCCTCTCGGAGGTCATGACTCTGCCATACATAGTAGAGTACATCGTAGTCTAAATTGTTGAACAGTCATTCTAAACAATGGTATCGTTGGAACAGCTTACGGTTCTCCCGTATTATAGGGCGTTTAATGCTCATAAAAATCTTTACAGCCTTACTCGCCTCAACTTCACAGATGTATAATTACTTCACCGATATGTTTAAAGAAGTGGTGCTTCAAGTGGATGGGTTTAGTTTCGAGATGATGCACCTTTGTGTTCCCAATTTTATATAAGAAACTTGATCGCTTCGGTAATTTTCATGGGGATTCTGACACTGCCGCGAAAGTGAACGTAATGTTTAGGCAGTAACGATAATCCTTTAGCTCCTCATATGCACTATATAATGCTAGTATATGCGCTGTGGGTACTCAATGAATAAATAGATAGTATGCACCAGCGGCGAGTAGTCGGACTTGTCGAGGTTTTGTGGTGCGAAGCCGTTTATGACGGACCGTGATGAGGACGACATGACGAGCCGGCAAGCCGATACTGTAAGGTGCGCCGTCTCTGAAAAGAAATTCTTTACGGCACTACGCGCGTTTTCTGAGTTCCACACAACACAATGCCCCAACAGCATTAATTATGTGGATTTGCAAGGTGGTACGACCTTGCTACAATTACCGAAAACTATACTAGTAATAAAGTTTCCGTGTACTCGCTGAGTGTTGTCATAAGTATTTGGCACACCTGACATTGACAGCCAGAAGATGGAGGTCGCAAGTGTTTTGGCCCACGCAAATGTTTATAAGCACGAGCCGGCTCGATCCTCGAAGCAACAGTAGCGCGAACATGCGTGGAGGTGGACCATCTGGTGGCATAACACACAAAGTGGCCGAGTTCTGGTTGTAAACTCCGAATGTCGGAAGAATGCGGCCAGGAATTCCTTCTCATTCTACAATCTTCCGCTGGGCTCTTTCCTTTGACATGCCGTTCGCAGGAAAGGGCACACGAGGGATGCCCTCTAAAATGCATCAACGTAACCAATGCGTTTGCGTGAACTTAGTAAAGTGCTGACTGTTGGTTTCCTGAAGTTAGAGTTTAACTTTCAAGCCGTCATTTTACCCGCTTCGCTATGAAAAAAAGAAAACAAAAAACTAAAAAATAGTTCGCATGATGCGCAAAATGACACTCGGAAGTATTAATGGAGCCAGTTGGTGTTAAAGGTGACCTAAACTACTAGGCACGGTTCATGTGCCGGCGAGCACACATGATGTATTGCCGTGTCTGGTTCTCAAGTCCGCAGTGGCCGGCTATATAGTCAGATGACACTCCGACGAATTTAAGGGGGGTGAGAAGATCGAAATATCTAAGCGACTTATTGAAATGCAGTGTTCGCAGAAATGTGTCCTTCTTGTCGTCTAAATATTCGTTAGCGTATTGAGACTCGTTTATTGCACATGTACGTGGTATACTTGTATGTTGTCCCAAGAGACACTCAAGAACTCGTGTTGCCCGTACTTCAAGGTTGCTGGAAGATAAGAAAAATTCTACACGGCGGCGTTGCACGCAACAGAGGAGGCCAGCTGTGTGTTTGATGGTTGGGGCAGAGTGTGTCACGATTATTCACATTACCCTCATTTCTAAGACTTGAAGCTGTCGAAAAAGGCTGTTCCGGGCAAAAGCGTCGAATTCCGCTTGTAGAGGCTGTCCGTCGTCATCATAATCAACATCATAATCATCATCGTCATCATCATCAGCCTGACTACGTCCACTGCAAGACAAAGGCCTCTCCCATGTTCCGATAGTTAACCCGGTCCTGTGCTTGCTGCTGCCAATTTATACTCGCAAACTTACTAATCTCATCTGCCCACAAAGCCTTCTGTCTCCTTCTAACCCGCTTGCCATCTCTGGGAATCCAGTTAGTTATCCTTAGCGACCAGCGTTTATCCTGTCTACGCGCTCTATGCCTGGCCCATGTCCATTTCTTCTTCTTGATTTCAGCTATGATATTCTTAATTCCCGTTTGTTCCCTAATCCACTCTGCTCTCTTCTTGTCTCTTAAGGTTACATCTACCATTTTTCTTTCCATTGCTCGCTGCGTCGTCCTCAATTTAGGCTTACCCCTCTTTGTAAGTCTCCAGGTTTCTGCTTCATTGCTAAGTACCGGCAAGATACAGCTGTTATATACCTTCCTCTTGAGGGATAGTGGCAATCTACCTGCCGTAATTTGAGAGTGCTTGCCAAATGTGCTTCACCCCATTATTTTTCTTCTAGTTACTTCAATCTCGTGGTTCGGCTCCGCGGTTATTACCTGCCCTAAATAGACATAGTCTTTTACAACTTGAAGTGCACTATTACCTATCTCGAAGCGCTGCTCTTTTCCAAGGTTGTTGTACATTACTTTCGTTTTCTGTAGAATCATTTTAAGACCCACCTTTCTGCTCTCATTGCCTAACTCCGTAATCATGAGTTGCAATTCGTTCATTGAGTTACTCAGCAATGCAATGTCATTGACAAAGCGCAGGTTACTAAGGTACTCTCCATTAACTCTTATCCCTAACTGTTCCCATTCTATGCTTCTGAAAACCTCTTGTAAGCACGCGGTAAATAGCTTTGGGGAGATTGTGTCCCCCCTGCCTTACACCCTTCTTGATTGGTATTCTGTTGCTTTCTTTATGAAACATTATGGTAGCAGTTGATCCCCTGTAGATTTCTTCCAGGATGTTTATATATACTTCATTTACGCCCTGATTCCACAGTGTCTGCATGACGGCTGATATTTCTACTGAATCAAACGCCTTCTCGTAATCCACGAAGGCTATGTATAGTGGTTGGTTATGCTCTGAGCATACCTCTATTACCTGATTGATAGTATCAATGTGGTCAATTGTTGAGTAGTTTGTTCGAAATCCTGCTTGTTCTTTTGGTATATTGAATTCTAATGTTTTCTTTACTCTGTTAGCAATTACTTTTGTGAATAGCTTGTATACTACAGAGAGCAAGATGATCGGCCTGTAATTGTTCAAGTCCTTGTCATCTCCTTTCTTTTGTATAAAGATAATGTTAGCGTTCTTCCAAGTCTCTGGTACTCTTCCCGTCAGGAGACACCTCGTAAACAGGGTGGCTAGATTTTCTAATACAATCTGTCCTCCATCTTTCAGCAGATCTGATGTTACCTGATCT
Source organism: Rhipicephalus microplus (assembly GCF_043290135.1). Taxonomy (NCBI): domain Eukaryota; kingdom Metazoa; phylum Arthropoda; class Arachnida; order Ixodida; family Ixodidae; genus Rhipicephalus; species Rhipicephalus microplus. Next base: position 185,924,914 of record NC_134701.1, read on the forward strand.
TCACCAGCAGCTTTGCCTCTTTGCATGCTCTTCAAAGCTGTTCTGACTTATTCTATTATTGCTGGTGGGGTGTCATCTGGGTTACTGCTAGTTCCTATAGTATTAAAGTTGTGGTTGTCCCGGTTACTGTACAGATCTCTATAAAACTCCGCTATTTTAACTACCCTATCCACATTGGTAGTTATTTTGCCTTCTTTGTCCTTTTGTGCATACATCCGATTTTTGCCTATCCCAAGCTTCCTCTTCACTGCTTTGACGCTTCCTCCATTTTAGGAGCGAAGCTCCTTAAGGCGTGGGCTGTGCGTCCCCTGTATGTAGCCACCTCTCGTTCAGTTCTAAGTATTACGCTAGCCACCGCCCGATCTAAAGGGTACAGCCATATCCATCCGTCCATCCGTCCATCCGTCCGTCCATCCATCCATCCATCCATCCATCCATCCATCCATCCATCCATCCATCCATCCATCCATCCATTCGTCCATCTGTCCGTCCGTCCGTCCGTCCGTCCAAAAGATGCAAGATGTTATAAACTAGACGGCGGTACGTGTAGTTGATTATGAAAGATGCGAGGTGTTATAAAATAGGAATGATGCCACATATGGCGCGTGTCATCGTTCGATATAGTGGGGCGACGTACGCTAAGGGGAGCGTTGCAATAAAATCGAGTGGGCAAAATGTACGGAGGATTCATGGTTTACCAGGTTTACCTCCGAAGCTTCGCCCACTCATCATCATTCACTTCGTGGATATGGCGGCATTTTTCAGAGCGTGTTCAATTCTCTCCATGTTATACCTTCTTACATCGAATACCTAACGCCTATTAATCAACTTCGAAAGCTCTGACAGAACTATTTTGTCTGTTGTACTTGAGACTTTCATGATTTGACGCTTCTTTATGAGATTCTTTGTTTCCTGGGTAAGCTTGCCAGTGTACTGTCTAACTACCCTGCCTCCAACTTTCACTGCACACTCCGTAATGATACTCGTCACATTATTATTCATTGTATCTATGCTAAAGTTGGTTTCTTCACTAAGAGCCAAGTATCTGTTCTGAAACGAGACTCTGAATTCCTGTACTTTCCCTCTCAGTGCTAGCTCATTGATTGGCTTCTTGCGTATCAGTTTCTTTCGTTTCTTTCGCATGTCTAGGCGAATTCGAGATTGTACCATTCTATGGTCACTGAATCGTACCTTGCCAACCACTTCCACATCCTGACTGTCCGTAGCTGGCCTCAAACAGTGTTCGTTCAAATACTCTGGCTTATTTAAAACAAAAACACTAGGCAATGAAACGAAGTGGAAGGAATATACCAAAATTCATGGCACTTTAAACAGCGCGTATTGTGTGCAACCTTCACGCTTCCACTACTTCACTTTGCCTCTCTTCTTTTGTGAATTTATGGTGTGGCTCAATACAGATTTAATGAGATGTCAAGAGATGGGCTGACATCGTATGCCGAGACCTCTAGGCGAGCGCCCCCACCTGCCTCTGCTCCTTACCTTCCATAAACGTTTTAATAATCGCGCCTTAAAAAACGAAAATACAAATAAGTGCGATGAATGAACAGCTACGCGACCGGTAGATGGCTTCTGAAGTCTCTCTGAAATCTGGCTAAGGATATTAAAACCAATTTTTGACGACCATGGCCAGAAAGAAAATTAAACAAAACTGTGTGCACCTCACACAACGAGAGAGGAAGAGAGAGAGAGAAAGAAAGAAGTTGAATTTTGTGCCAAAGTACAAAGATATCGCCAAAGAAGTATGTATTTTTCTCACAGGGCTTCAAGGGAACCAGCACCTTAGCACATTGCTTCATTTCTTGCTTTTCACTTGACACAGCTTAATGTTCTCTCGTTTGAAGGCGTCACTAATTAAGCCAGCCTAGAGGGTCGAGTCATTGACTGAGGAGCTGTGCACATAATGGAGCGGAGTTGAGTTGCCTTTCCTCTTGCCTGTCCATAGAAGTCACTTCTATGATTCGCTGCGCTACAATAACGCAATTAGACGCATTTGTAAAGCCTGATGAGATATGAAAATTGCATTGTATAATATGCAAGGTATAATAAAGCAACTGTATTTCACTTGAACACTTTCTCTAGAAATAAATCGGCTTGTAAAAATGTTTTTATGTAACATCTTTACAAGGTACAAATAGTTTGTCCAGTCTGAACGCAACCATTATATGTATACTGGCCTACACATTTATTTCAAATAAGTTTGAAGGCCAGAACATTGATCTTGTGGCAATCAATAAAACTATTCTTAAATGGTAAGCTTTTTTTTGTGTCTTTGATTCGCGATAATAAAAGTTTGAGATGCTACTGCGAAATACAAAATGAGGTATACATGCAATAAAATAATAGTAATTGACAGAACGTTCTTGAAATCACCGGTGCGAAACGTGCAACATGCTTAAATTCACTACAAATTAGTATATAGAACATCTTCAGAGTGTCAAAATTCCATAAAATACTGGTTGTCAAATCTATGACGCGTACTAGAATGATGTTAGTGACTTTTGACTCTGGGTGAGCGAAATGCTCGGTAAAGGGAATAGGCATGTTTGCATAGAATCAGTTAAATAGCATGCGATGACAGCTTATATTGTACAGCTGTAGGCGCACATTATAGGGAAGCTAAGATGTAATCAAAAATTGATTGTGACTGTTCCCAAGCTTCTTTTGAGCAAATGGATTACCAAATACATGCATTTTTATAGCTAAAAATCTTAACGGAGCCATCTCAACAACGTAGTAATCCAACGTAGACCACAATCTCAGAGTATTTTAGGGAATTTTATTCCGGAGTCTCAGAACGATTGATACAATAATCACCGTTTCAAACAGCGGTTTCATGACCATATTTTTTGACGTATAAGTATAATAATATTAACTGTCAAGTGAGAGGCTTTGGAAAACATGACCGCTTTGTGTTCTTTAACTTGCTCCTAAATTTAAGTACACGAGCGTGCTTGGCACTTGGCTCGAATCAAAATGCAGCCGCTATGACTGGGAGCCGAAACCACGCCCTCAAGATCAGCGGCGCGACACCCTACATTATATGAAGTAAAGAAAGATAAGGGGAACCAAAGCTGCTCTTTTAGGGAGGTAACTGATTCGTCACACTGATTTCTCGCTTGTAGGAGCAACTGCGGAGGGATCATGGCGCACTACTTCGCTCCCAAAATAACTTCATGCAAGGATTGCCAGCAGAAAGCACTGATGAAGATATAACCAATTGGTTAATAGAACTCCGGGATTTGGCGCTTTATAACCAAGATAAGATTATGATGAATATCGTAATAAAACAATTCTGACCATCAAATATAGGGCCTTTGACGTGCGCCCTCCATAGGGTGGATATGGTGAAAGACTTCTGAACCCAAAGTCATGGGACTGAACCCCTGTCGCGGCGGTGGCATTTTAGATGGAAGTGAATACACTTGAAGCCCATGCACTTAGATTTAGGCACACGTTAAAAAAACTCAGGTGGTCGAAATGCATGGAGTGCTCAACTAGGGCTTCTTTCACAATCATGTCATAATTTTGGGACGTCAAACCCATTAACTAAATGATATTCCACGCGTCACGCGAAGAGTTGTGTACTCTTTCAGACCCTCGTGATAATCAGCAATAGTGTGGGAATAAAATGAGTACTAATACGTAAAACTCCTTTGATGAGTGGGTCACATTATGGGGGATAGAGGACTATGACTGCTGTTATTATACTGTAAATATTTTGTTTTGTGGGACACACAGGCAGCGAACTCGTTACCGGCTTGACTGCAGTGTCATGCAGCATCATATCCACCTCGTAATTTAGAACCAAAGAACACTTAGTGCTAAATTTTAATTACGCCCACAATATTCACTCACAGTAGTAAACGAATGGCAGTGTATAGAACTAACTCATTTGTGTCCATAAGAGCCAGTTAACATTGTTCAACGCATACAAGAACAGGAGCCCCGAGACCGCTCTTCTGTAAGCGGTCATATTCCGTGGTCTGTCTGCTCTGCATAACGCTCTTGGGCACACTCCATAGAATAGCACCATGCAGAAAGCGTATAAAACTTACGCATAGCTCGACATAACTGTGGGAGCTTTTGAGCCACGTTTGGCAGCTGAGAAATGCTGAAAAATCTCATCGCATTCCCTCAGTCACCACTGTCGCCACGTTAGACATATAGTCTTCCAGTGACGCCCATTTAGAGCAGCGTTTTTTCACTCCTGGAAGCTCGCAACTATGCGAAGCTATCGTTATCGCCCAATGATGGACTTTACGCCTATTTTCGCGAAAGAGCTTGCCGGGCAGACTACCTTAAAATGTGGCTTGGTCGCGTAGCTTCATAATCTTGCTTGCTCGTTCGGCAAGCCGCAGCAGCCGCAGCTAAATATAATTACTTTACCACCACCTCCACACACTGCGTCGTAACTCGGGGAGTTACTCGACCGTATTCTTCCCTAACGCTTGCTACAATTTAGTTCGCAGTGAGCCAAGCGGCGACATTTACGAGTGAGTTTCGTGAATTGTCAGAGCGCTGCTTGCTCGGCAGCGTTTTGTTGACGGACGAGCGCGCAGCCAGTGGCTGCTGGAGATTACAGCTTGACAGAGGCGGGAAAAAAAGGGAGATGAAGGCAAGAATTTCGGTGATTGAATAGCTAAGCGGGTGAAATATGGGATGACGAAGTAGCTCTAGACATAGTTGGGACAGCTTCAGAGAAGAATGTCGCGGCGGAAGCTCTGAAATATTGATGTGATGCACCTGCCCTTACGCAGCTCGTCTTCTTAGCTCGTCTGCAGGCAGAGAGCTCTGAAGCCAGTGATATTAGTGCAAATTCCATCGTAGAGTACATTTCTAGAAAGTTAAAATAATAGCTGGAATGCAACCAGTCGTAATAGGACATGTCTGCCGTTGAAATCCAGCTACTGCTCTAATTGTGTTCCGGCGAAGCTGCAGGCAGTGCACACTTCACCGAGGGTACCGCTCTTCTGTCATGCGAAGGATTCGCATAGCTACAATTCGAAGCACTGTAGACTAGACTTCCATTTGCGCCTGCATATATTAGGGAGAAACGCTTTCCACACATTTACTCCCTTTCAGACGAGCGAAGTGCCAACAATCGTAAAGCAAAAATTTTGCTAATTTTGCATCAACTTTCATTGCGCAGGAACTTATCTGGCTTTTGTTCTATGAAAGAATTCCTCTGTGGCATTATCTGGTGGCTATTGTTGCACAATAAACAAATTTGAACTCTTCGCCTATCCACTGGGGCGGGTTGAGCCACTCATCTAGGGTTTAACCAACCAACCTCGGGAAACATTAGTACCCGTTGTTTACCGGCAGACGCAGGCACGTGAGATATAAGAATACCAGACTCGAGATTTGAGCACATCCGATGATTTTTGGTGCCTTTTACAAAATACTCTCACTTATCAAATGCTGGTATTTAAGGAATGCTCAGCGAGGCTTTCACTGGATATGATAGATCACGTAAGAAAATCGCAATGTGGAATCGGCAAACAACGCTGAGTATTTAAGTTCCGGTAGAAAACAATAAACGTGGGTATTGAAATTCCTGAAACAGGGATTTTTCTTGCATCTTCAGTTGTGGCTGCTGTGATTTAGACGCTCTCTAAAAAGAATAAAAACGATAAGTTATATACTGTGCTAACGGCTATCCTAAAGGGTTGTTCATTTCCGAGGAGTGGGGACTGATGAGAAAGTTCTGATGGTCAAAATTGTTTTTAAACTATACAAAGATTGACTGAATGCACAAGTTTGCTTTCTTGCTTGAAATTCACTTCAGCGCATTGTTTGAGCTATCAAGCTGAATGATTATTATTTTTCGTGTTCGCGATTTCGTAATCCGATATTTAATTTTTTTACATATAGCTACATTGTCTTTCAAGCTTTTCTTTTCAGTGTATTATTCAGAAGCTGTCAGATATCAGATTGTGTTACAAAATGATGGCGAAAAAGCATACAAGCACAACAATGTGTTGTTCATTTCTCGGTCAAGAAAAAGATGAATGAGATTTCTGGATTTTAAATACTGCAGTTGATTTTTGCTCCAAGGTTTCAGCGCTACCATTTCCAATATATGGCTTGATTTCTTATGGTCTTCACCAACTCTTGTACTACCCAAACACCCTTCAAAGAGATTGTTCTTTTCTTCACTCTCAATTCTCTCCGTTTACAGGAGGGTGGCGGAAGATTTATGGGGGAACAAGTTATGGTCTTTGAGAGAACACACCACATTCCCCAGTGCATTGTGCACCAGAGGTAACTAACTCAAACGAGCAGACAGTATCCTAAACGTTGTTCACTCGTCCCATATTTTGCGATTCAGACACCACCGAGTCATTTCCACATACAAAATCACGCAAGAACAATAATATCGTGCCTTGCGATATCTTCTCTCAGCAATATAGTGTGTTTTTAGAACTTCGTGTTTCTCAACGATAAGAACACCGAAAGCAAATTGCAAGAGTGTAATAACACTTGATGAAAACTTTAGATTAGTTTTCGTCATTACCTGTGTTCTATAGTATCATACTCGACTGTCTATACAGGTTAGTCAAAATTTTGTGGGCGTAGCACTGCATCGCGAAATACATGGGTTCTTGTGAAATATTAACAAATAACTGCCGCTTGGCTGCCCTTCCCTTCCGACTTATGCGCATACTTAGTGAGAAATTCTATCAAAGTATTCTTATCTGTGCACACGCAGTTCTATCTTTCAGCTTATCTTCGATTACAGATGACCTGGAATATTCGTGCTGTTTTATGAACGCTTACTTGTTCCTTTCTCAAGTCACAAATATTTGATGTCACACGACCAGTCAATACGCGATGTCAACACACCTGTTTATTTTTAAAAAAATGCTAGTATATATTTCGCACGCATTACAATACCAGGTATACAATTACAACATAATCAATAGTGTCACCACTTATATTTCGTATGCTAGTCTGCTTTTGTGTTGTCACATGTCTATTTTCCTGAAATTAATTTTTTACCGAGTTACACGCTCGCATCAGCATTTTTTTTGCGTTTTTCGCATGCTTCCAGACTACGCTGAGAAAAGGTTCACATTTCTCGTATTGCTTAACTGATGAGATAAAGTTGATGCTTTATAAGGGATTTTTTCACTCCCCTATTCGATGCTCCAGCTACTACTGAGCGAAAAATTTTGAGGCAACAGTTACCTCTGAAGTTTTCAAGGCGTCGCTTCTGGCCAAGCAAAGCAAGTTTGTTATTCTTAAAAAAATGATTTAAGAGGTTTCAAGTATTAAACCACTATGCAATAACAGCGATGCCGTAGTGGAGGACGCCGGGAATTTCGACCAGCTGGTGTTATTTAACGTGCACTAACACCGCACAGTACACGGGACTCTACCACTCCGCCTCCATTGAAGCGCGGTGGTAGTGATAGAGCCAGTGACCTTCAAGTCAGCCGTTGAGCCCACTAGCCACAGTTACACCGAGGTGGACATGTTCATTGTTGCTAACAGCCAGTTTTCCGAAGGAAGTTTTCCGAAAGCACCTTTCCTTAGAACAAGTACATCAGGCGCAGTCAATATTCCTCTGCATCTTTAATACTTCTCATTTTATACTAGTTGAGCTGTTTCAAACGTTTTGGCGTTCGCAGAAAACCACCGAGGAGCGCTTCGCAGCAGCGAGCGAGGAAGGAAGGAAGGGCCTGGAATTTGTGGCACAACCCCCCACTGAGGGATTGGCCAAGAACTGGTTAGTTCTGACAAAATACTGTTAATTTGTTAGCTCACGCTTTTTTATCCATCGAGAAATAGGGCAAAAGAAATGTGAGAAATGTAAAATTAGAAATAGCGGATATAGAAAATGAAGCAGATGATTTCAGCAACAAAAATAAAGGAATAAACAAAGTAATTTCGAAAAAATATTTTAGGAACAATACTGTGTTCTAAAGTCTGAACCTCTTTGAAGCTTTAATAAACTTCTGCAGGGCATTTTCAAGTTTCCCGTCAATGAACCCTAGAGACAAAGTTCCCAAAGAAAGTACATTCGGAGTGGTCAACTCCAATCTTACGCGATGGAAGGCCTTATCTAATGTGACTGCGCAATGCAGCGTATTTTTCCCAATATATCAGATAATGGTCTGTTGTTTGAGCGACTCTACAAAACCAACAATTAGGGGAAGCAGCCAGACCAGCTCTGTGTAAATAAAAATTCAGATAAGGATTAGGACGCCTCAGCTTTGGGATTACGACTTCAACTGCACACGTGTCACATATTTTGCTGTTCCAACGATGATTTAGGTGTTGACATTTGGATGTGTATATTATGGACGGAAAAGAAACTGCTTCTACTATCATTTTCCTCATAAATATATCCCATATAACGAATTTAAATGCTGGTAATATGTGAATAACCAGGCCTATAAATGATGACTTAGCCAATGCATCCTCAATTTTATTGAGGGAATTTCCCCTATGCCCTGTTACCTAAACCAATTTAAACAACCGTATATACGGTGAAACTAATGATTTGAAAGTACTCAGCACGTGCGAGTTCTTGGTTGCAGTGAGAGAACAAAGCAACAGCGAATCAATTAAAATTATGGCTGAAATAGTTGGTGATGTTAATATGCGAAGAGCCAAAATTATCGCAAAAAACTCTGCTACAAAGATCGGTACAAAATCTG